>NW_022744320.1:93275-104707 GCF_011630105.1 Anneissia japonica | reverse complement strand
AAACGTGGTGTCCGAAAGATCTTGTTCCATTTCTGACTGTTTACATACGTTTTTTAGCTGTTGTTACAGAGATTAGGGCCTATGTAAAACCCAAATCGAATAAGCTTGTCTGAATGTGAAAAAGAAACAGACTCATAACAACACTCAAAAAACATCAACACAAAGAGAACCTAATCTAACCAAATAAAGATAAAACTAAATAGAAAATCAGTGAACGAATTTAAATAAAGAGCAAAGAATTAAGATTCCGATTTCCAGAAACACAATCCAAAGCAAGGGGCAGAAAATATATGGGTAGAGTGCATATATACTGTCTGTTACTCTGTGAGGCAACCTGTTAGTTTAATAACTTAAATAAATTTCCTATCAGTAACAGGTTTTAACGCTTAGCAGATTCACTGTCTATTCCTGGAAATGCCCTGCATTTATTACACTAAGCTCAAGTCAATATTATTTATCGTTCACAAAATACATACTTAAATGTCAAGAACATAACATGTGTTGGGCTCAACTACTAATTAAATTAGATTATTTAATTGTTCACAATACGATAAGATACAGAGTTATTCCTTGTCTGCAAATTCAACGTAACCATGCTCCTTCTATTAGAGATAACGTGAATTATCCAACTAATGAGTAAACCATCTGTTTGCAAAACAGATAGGATCTGTGAAGGAAATTTTGAATTTATTACATTTTTTTTTTTGATGCACCATATGTATGTGTGCAACCGATGTGAGGATGCAATAAATAGATATATTGGTTAAATAAAAATACTCATATCTGTAACAGAAAAATAGTTGTTTTTTACTTTTTATAAATTATATTTTGTTTTAATTTGTCGGTTAATATTGGTCAATCTAATTTTTAATTGAAAAATAAATTAAAATAAATATAAAAACATTTAGAATACAACGACACGCATGATAACAAGATTTAAATACAAACACTTTATAAAAGTTTGAAAGGTCATTAAAACACTAACATAACATCGGTAGTGGGTAGAACGACAGGCTCCATCGTGGTTCTATTGTTTGAACAGTAACACTTTTTGTATACTTATGAGCATGCTCATAAGTATACAAAAAGTGTTACTGTTCAAACAATAGAACCACGATGGAGCCTGTCGTTCTACCCACTACCGATGTTATGTTACGGCCACTCGACTCGCCTGAATAAACACTTTACCTACACATACCTAAACCAGGTCTCGATACATTAATGCAATTTCAAATTAATATAGATTAAATAGATAAATCGATATCACTAACATATGGTAACTCTCATGTCTAAATGTATATATACAACATATCTGAGCCTAAATCACAAGACACTGCTTTAGCGAATGACAGATGTATAAACGATTGTTTCAAAATGAAGATAGAAGAAATCATTTGGTTTCTATGGCTTTATTGCCTGTGTTTTACATCAGGTATGTATTTTTTAAAAGTATTAAAGCTTTACATTTTGATTTTGCTTTATAAAGATTCAAATTTGAATTATGTTTTATTTTCACACTTTTTTTTGTTTCATTAAATACAGTTTAGAGATCAAATATATCAATTAAGGCCTTGGGATTAACCACCCCTTAAAAATAAATAACCTTTAGAATTTAATAAATGAAAACACCAGTAAAATAAAAATATTTTCTGACTGTACAAAAAGCAAGAAACATCGTATCATTTATGATTTTATTTTTCTCATATTTATTAAGATAAGAATAGTTTGTAGGGCTGAGTTTAATTCTTCTGATAATTAATTGCTATCACTTATTTATTAGGCCTATTCAGTATTCAGTATAATATATTGTAAATTTTATTTTACATAAAAACACAATTGCAAGGGTTCCCTCAGAAATAAATAGTAATAAGTAATAATGAGATAATAACAATAGTAGGCCTAACAATATCAGGTAATAAACTATTCGCCGTCAGACCAATCCTGGCATTTTTGAATCCAGGTTTCGGGGCTTAAAAATTGAAATTGTGATTTTAATGACTTCAATTACTATACAAGGTAAAATTATCCCCTGTCAGACAGCATACCGATATTTCTGAGTCGTGGTTTCGGTGCCATTCTGTATTGAAAATCAGGCTTACTGTAATCAACTAAAAACATTTGATCGCAAGTAGGGATTACTCGCAAATTATGGTCTACTACAGTGATGCTCGCTAAACTAGACCTCTTACACAAAGTTGCATTAGGAGTATTATAGTGCAGTTAGTGTTATCAGTGCAAGAATCCACTGGCCTTATAAATACACATGTACTAGAATTGACCACAGAGAGTGATTAAACGATTAATGGATACACTGTTTTGACAGTTATATTATTTAAAGGGAGGTGAAAGAAGTGTATTGTTTCTTTCATTAAACTGTTTACTGATTACCTTAATATATTTAGTATACGCCTATAACCGTTTATAGTTTAATAACCATCTGAAACTGTGTGGTTTGATGTACAAATACATTACAAAATCATTTATTTTGATTTTTCAGCATATTGGATACCGACCTTTACAACAGGTATGAACTATATTAGGACCTTTAAATACCTTAACATTTCATCTTAATGACAAGGAACTTCTATTACTACTTCTTCTGCTACTACTACTTCTTTTACTACTACTACTACTACTACAAATTGGGTGTTGCCTGCGCCTAATTTTATATACTTTTATTAGTTAATGAACGATTTTATATGCATACACAATTAAACGGTTTTATATACATAAAAAAATATTTGATTATATTCAGCATAATATAATAAATTTTCGTAAAAAAATAACACGTACGTATGAACCAAAAACGTTTTTGTTAATAATTAGGTGTAGGTCTATTTCACATTTGTATGTCCTAATGCGGAGGTTTATTAGAGAATGCTACGGTATGTCTCTATCATTGCTGTCGCTGCTTTCTGCTGCTACACTAATGCATTCGCCACTAATATGGACCTTTGGATAAATACCTGACCCATGGATATTGTTGATAATGTCTGAAATTAAAGGGGAATTTTGAGTTTAAAATTTCTTATTATATATCGTTTATTTGTTATATCATGATGAATTATAAATCCAAACAAAAAAAGTAGCTAATTTAAAGGAGTATAAAAACAAATAAAACTTTACGTCATGGGTGGGCATAAACATCGGTCGGAGGACCAAAGTGAATTTAACACCGAGAGGGCCACACCCAAACTTTGATGTTTCCAGTGAGCTTTAAAAACCTCCTTGAATAATAGACTTGCCACAAGTCTCTTATTTAAAAAAAATTATTTTTCTCATTCTGGACAGCGCCACCAACGAGAAAGTTAATTTAGAACAAAGATCTTTGATTTAGAGAAGGAATTAAAAAAAAAATCGAGTACAGTATGGGATGCCAATTAAGTTAGGTATGGCGCCCACTAAGTGCAATAAAGAGTGAGAAACCCAAAATTAGGGCCTGGAACCCAGGCTACTCCAATCCCTGCTTTTACACCACTTCATTTTCAGTTTTAATGTTACGTTTACGTATGATCGGTGACGGGCCGCATTATTTTTTTCCCCTATACAGTCACGGCAGAAATTATAGAGGGTCCTAAAAGGTACATGTGGCTACTGAGCTCATAAAAAGAAATACTGGTGTGGCGCTTTTCATGCCCGTTTCCATGTTACATACCGTATCTCATATTCCAGTTGTACAGTCTGTACCTATCATAGGTCCAATGTCATAGTAAATTAACACTTTAATACAGAAAAAAAAAGAAGAAATATTTGTGTATTTATTGTGTTATTTATTTATCTTAAGACTGTATACATTGTATTTAGAGCCACGACGCAGCGCTTTTTTGACCATTTAGGATAATTAAAAACTATATAATCTGAATCCACGATTTTGTAACAAGATAGCAATAAAGGCTCTTATCTTAATTATAAGTCGGTTTATTACAGAAAACATATTTTTAAAAACTTTTTATAACTTGCAAATTGACACCTTATTAAACATTTAAACATTTTTGCCTGCAGTCTAGATGTTTGATTTTGTGAATGAAATTTTCCCAAACGTGTACTGAACACGATGGATCAATCAGCATATAACATTAGATTTTATGGTTACGAGTTGGGCGTTGCTTGCACTCGAATGCAAAGAATGTTTTGGGTTGAAATTCCTATATTTGAAATGGTATCTCTTCCAACTGCTTTATATTAATTTTTGAGTTTATAAGAATATTGGTCCCAAAATCCCTCATCTTCACTGGACTTTGGTTTTCAATAGTTCTGGGATTCAGTGTGATATAAAGCAGAAAAAACAGTTTCTTGAAAATTGTCCGCAGTGGCTTATGTGATTTGAAGTACTGATTTGTGTTTCTTTATAACCGGCGATTCAATATGAATGTAGGCTTCCCATGTCTTCTTTTTTTCTTACCATATTTTCAGTTCATTAACCTGAAATGATAAAGTATAAAATGCAAAATTTATTATTCATGGTGAAAAATTAGTGAAATATAAAAATGACTATAGATTTTTTAATGAAGCTTTACATACCTTAAAGGCACCCTTGCAGTATTATTGGTTTACAATTTTGCTGCCCGTTTCATAATAAAAACTAATTTAAGATATATATATATATATATATATATATATATAATTAATTTAAGATATATATATATAATATATATATATATATATATTCTAATGTTTTAAATATGTTATGGTACTATAATATTACAGTATATATTATATATATGTATATACATATATGTATATATATGTATATACAGATGTGTATATATATATGTATATAATGAATGCCAGTCAAGTCGCCCCCTTGTAAAGTCTCCCCTTACAAAGTCGCCCCCTTGTCAAGTCGCCCCCTAACCAACTCGCCTACACATCTAGATGTGTATAAGAGACAGTAGCAAAGTCGCCCCCTAACCAAGTCGCCCCTAACCAAGTCGTCCCCTTGACTAATATTGAATATTATTATTAACTAACCTTTGAAACCGTTACTTATAACTTATTTAGGCCTGGAGAGAGCTATGACGTCCGATTCGGCCGTACACTTGTTCGGCCGTAAGATATTCAGTGAATTAGATATCACAGTGCAATGTTGGCCGCGTTAGTGGGTAACTGTACAGGGAAATCATCCGCAATAAAATTGAATTTCTGATATAAATAAAGAGTATAGGCCTAAATAAAAATGTATTGTTTGTTTTAACTTCTACTTAGAAGAACACAACACCGTTTAAATATGTAATTTAGTACATTATTGCTAAGATTGATTGTTTTACGGTAGTTTTAATAGCATAATTTTTAGTTAAGAAGTGTTTTATTCTGAAAAATATTCTAAGTTTAAACTTTATTGCTTGGAAGAAATTTAATTTAACTGTAACTTATCAAAAAAGTTGATTTGTATCTTGGAATAAAGTATATAATATAATTAATTAATCCTGCATTATAATTATATATGTACGATTAAACAAGCGTACCTATTGCAAGAAGATTATACGTTCTAGATAAAAGTGACTAATTGGTTACCGTATTTAAATAATTAATTAATAATTAAATCTACTGTAGGCATGAATGGAAACCAATTGCTTTAAATAGGTATCCAGCTGCCAGTACTAAGGCCAGACAAATTACTTAGGCCTAATTATAACTTACTAAGCTTTAACTATATATATATTATATTATGATCAACAAATCACAACTTTGTTTTCGCATTTAGCACAATTTTCCTCACTTTTTATTGTTATTAATATTAATATCAATTATTACTATTGTCATCATCAACTAAAATATATATTTTTATGTCGTAATTACGACTTATTATGTCGAAATTTCGACATACGTATGTCGTAATTACGACTTATTATGTCGAAATTTCGACATAATATGTCGAAATTACGACATACGGATATCGAAATTTCGACTTATTGTGTCGTAATTTCGACATACGTAAGTCGTAATTACGACATACGTATGTCGAAATTTCGCCTATACAGACCCTATAATGTAGGGTTTGTGGCCATGGCCTATTATTTTACATAAGCGTAATACAGACATTGATTATGATCATTAACCTCTGCTGTGTGTTATAATAGTATTATATTGCTCGTTAAACCAGGTTTAACTTTAATTCAGTCAGTGAATTCGCATTAGGTGATTCATCAATCGACAGACACTGCACACTTGTTCTGCACGAAATGGCATGTTTTGCCCTATCTAATATAAGCGTAACCACGGAAACGTGTATTTCTATTGTTATCGTCTCAATGAAGGGCGTTTACAGTTAAATTTCTTGATTTTAGGGCGATGTATTTCATGTTTTTTTTTTCTAATATAATACACGAAATCATTGAAAAAAAAAAAAACCAGTTTCGGTCTGTCGGCAGCTTGTCAGCGTCAGTCGGAACTTTTGAGTGCTGCCGGACGGGGCATCAATACGGTAATGTGATTTTTTGTGGCGTTTATATACTTTCTGCTTACTGGAGCGTTGCGTTGCTTATCTCTCATCGCAGGTATCAAACTGCTCTGAAAATTAATATTCATGCCTTTATTATAAAGATATGAAGTTTGCGTCAGGAAATAATCATAGGAGTGATGTTTTGCCCTACCTGACGTGATATCGTACCGAATACTTAGTACGTCCCCAAATACGTCGCTAGTATTTGGGGACGTAGGCCTACTGAGTATTCGGTACGATATCACGTCAGGTAGGGCAAAACATCACTCCCATGACTTTATTACCGAATCATATAGCGCCACCAATCGACACTGCCTCAAACGTCCAGGAAAAAAAAATCGCCGGCGGCCCAATGATAAATCAGCATACTAGGCCTAGCTATAAAACGGAAACTCACGGAAAGACTCGAAATGAAACGTCAAAACAAATTTTCATTTAATAATAATACTATCTAATAGTAACATATGGAAATCAGTAGCTCAACTTGGCCTAAAATTATCAAATTTAGTGAAATCAAACATGGTCTACCGACAAAGAACTTACTTTTGTTTGTCATCGCACATAAACAAACACATGGAGGCAGGTATCGTTAACATAACATAGAACTAAAAGGATCAGCTGAGTGACGAGTAATTTTTGTAACATTCGTAACGTCCTGCATTTTTTTAAACTTTCGTATTTTCTCGGAAATATTCGCAAGATTCTTATGAGCGTTGAAATCAACGCTCATAATTACCAATCTTGGTAATCGGCTCGTGATCAAAGGTATCGACTGCTACCGAGATTCACAGTTTACCTCGCCAAACCATACCGTGCCATCCGATGACATACTGTAGTAGCTACTTTCAGTAGCTCCCACAAGGATGGTAGTTGCTAAATACAACGGGTTCAGCCGAGGCGGCGTGGCTTTGTATGTTAACGTCATACATAATATCAGCCGCCGCTATATTTCGTCATTCAGTTATAGTTCGTCCTCAACACAGAGTGGGCCCTGTCCCACAGCATAGCAAAACCAAGGTAATTAATGGGTGACAACCAATGTAAGAAAATATCAGTTGTCGCTGTGTGATTTTCTTTCTAAAATTAGGAACTCTGGAATATTTTCAATGTATGGGGCCTACACAGAGTTTATTTTAACGGTAGGGATAAGGCCATAATCACAGAAAGAAATGAAAACAATTCAATGCCACTCTTACTACAATACTCTTATTCTGTGGATTTTCCAACCTTAATCCCATGAACAATTAATTATCTTACTGGTAGAGAAAATGGGTCTAATATCATCTTACTGGAAGAGAAAATGGGCCTAAAATTAAAATTACAACTTTATTGCAACAACTGCTGAAGTTAAGATTTATTACTTTTTAGTAGTGTTTCACAAAATTGCCGGCTGTATTACACAAAAAAGAGGGGTATAGAATGTTAAATATTTAAATCAATTAGATATATTAACTTTATTGTCAATGTCTGTATTGCAATTTGTATTGTACAAAAGTCATGTAGGCCTATTAAAATAACTAACAATTATAGGTCTATTTAGTGCAGATTCTTCAGTAGCATAGGGCATGATTCTGCAAAGGCCCGACCGGCTGCTCTAGGATATATTTTCTAGGGGGATGGGGGCGGCAGGCTAAGCTGTCCGACAAGAGGCTTGAGCTTGTATGCCTGAGGAGGGGAGGGTTTGGGGGTGCGATTTTTTTTAAAGAATAGGGAGTTATAGATGGCCGGAAATGGCACTCTACGACTGTGAAAAACATGTTTTGGCTTGGTGTAGGCCTATATTTATTATTATTTCTTAAAATTTTTGGTCCGACTACCCGACGAGATCAGCCGGGGCCCCTTGACTTGTCCGATGGGGGTGGGGCTTAAGCCCCATTGTCCCCAGGCCCCCGCTGGCACCGCCATTGCTAGACTGCTGCGGGTTGCTGGAAACACTAGTCTATGACTATGCTGCAACAGCAGCACAAACACAAACTAAGCCTCAGCGCTCTCTATAACACAACACACGTCACGGGGTGTATGTGTGATGTTTTTAGGAAGACAGCATAATATTATACATGACGTTTTACCCTACAAGCCACGCCCCCGCGGCTGAACCCGTTGTATTTAGCAACTACCCAAAAGGAGGCGGAAATTGGGCCAAACGTAGGCGGCGTCCCCTTTTTTTTATAATGCAAGTTTCCTATCCGGGCCCGACGTACAGGGCGCCCCTCTGTTGCTAAGTATAACCATGATAGTAAGAGTTGCGACATTGATAATTTAGAAGCCATTTTGTGTCCAACGCGATGCGCGTTCTGTGTCGTAATGTGCGTTCCTGTGTATAATATTGTATAATACAATTAGCGGCCTCCCATACCGGTATAGTTTAATTCCATTTAATCTTTTTAACATTCGATTTTCATGTAACAATATTTGTAGATTTTTTTTAATGTTTTCACTACTTTATATCCAATTTCATATTATAAATACTGTAATAATTTACTATTTTAAGCAGTTTTTTAATCCTCGCCGATAGACCCGAGGGAGCCCTTCGATGGCAAGCATTCTTCAATTAGGCAATCTTGCCATAGACCCTTAAGTAGCTCTTGTTATTTTTGCAAATAGATGATATGTGACGACCAGCAAACATTAGTATATATCAAAATTATCCGTATATAGGGTCGGTATAGATTGTTGCTCTTTAAATTTGAATATGAACGAGTCCTATACAAATCTTATGTTATTAATTTGATTATTATTATTTACAAATATTTAAATAGTATAGGTCAGTTGGCCGCAATATATAAACTGTGCTTTGCTTTAAATGTTATAAATTGTAAGTGTTAAATGATATACAGGATCTGTGTTTAACTTGTGCAATTGTGTAACGTACATTTTATTGTATCAAAAGTCTCGCCTCTGTTTTAATATTTTATTATGGCTGTACAGTATGTTAATTTTATGAACACACTGCATGAGTATGTCTGCTGTTTTGAAAGCGTCCAAAATAATGTTATAATAATTATATAATAGTATGCAATAAACAGCAAATCATTTTTAAGATTATAAACTATCACCTTTATTTTCATTGTCATTCGTATTTATACAGGCTGTACAAACAATTGAAATTAAGAAGTACCATTTTTTTAATATTGTTTAGCGAACAACTTTTAAAGGTCGTCAGGAAAGGGCGAAATTTGTTTTTCTTATTTAGCCTAAATATCTTTCCGAACGCATCAAGGAGAATGAGAAAATAAAATTAAAATTTTAATGATGAACGTAAACAGTGTAATAATGCAATTGATAAATGCTTTAAATTTATATAGGTATGCAATAAAAACAGCAAATCATTTTTAAGATTATTAAACATCACCTTTATTTATATTCATTGTCATTCGTATTTATACAGGCTGTACAAAGAATTGAAATTAAGAAGAACAATAATTTTAATATTGTTTAGCGAAAAATTTTTAAAGATCGTCAGAAAAGGGCGAAAAAAAAATATTATTTTTTTCTTATTTAGCTTAAATATTTTTCCGAACGCATCTAGGCGAATGAGAAAATAAAAATAAAATTTTAATGATGAACGTAGACAGTTCAGGGGAACGAAGAGCGTAATAAAATACATACTTATTAGTTAATTTACATTTTTCGTGACGAAATATATAATTGTATTTTTATTCGAAATCACCAATAATTGCGGTCAGAGGTTCGCTAAACAAATCTCGCCTAAACACCTTCAATTGATTAGTGAAATTATGCCTACTTTATTTTTTTAACTACTTTCCTCATAGCCATGCTTTTGCTTAATAGTTCATGTGATTTTGAATCATGCATTTTCTTTTGCTTTTCTCTGAGGTTTTTGCACATTATTGATATACCTTAATAATATATTTTCCTTGATGTTATGACATGTAGGTAATGTGATATGCTTTGTTCGACATTCGGCTTGCTTCATTCAGTATTGTTTCACATTCCTTGACTTATGAAATGAAACTTCGTCGATTTCTCGAAACATTGTTCCTATTTCTTTGATCATGTCGAAGACGGGTTGAGAAACATATATTAAGCTGTCACCAACATAATCTTTCAACTTGGTCAGTTTTAGAAGAAATTTGATCCCATTACTAAGCCATTCCTCCTGTGTTTCTAACACCGATGTGGCGGAAAGTACCACTCCTGTTTGGATGGATTGGCTTCCATTCTTTGCCAATATGTATACCCTTGAACATAGTAGTGAAATATCGAAAGAATGATAATTATGGCCTGCATATATATTTCTCTTCGTTTAGTCTATTAAGAGTCATAATTGGATGTCGACTGGACATCAAATCGAACCAATAATTGCATTGTTCAATAAACCATGCAGTCGTGAGAGAGCTTTCGTCGTGATTTTCAGACTCAACTAGGAATCGAATCCCTGCTCTGACAGCATTATTTAATAGAATCAGTCAATGCGATATTTTCATTTTCTCGAAATGCGATGCCAGTCATCCTAAGCTATAGGCATGGCCTCCTTAGTCTAGTTCCCTTTTAAGTAGTTCCGATCTCAGTCCTATAGTACAGAAAACAATTTCAACAATTTAATAAAATTGCTTTTAAAATTAGGGCAGGGTCCAATTATTATAATACGTAAAAACCTCAAAAACGCATGTACCTTTTTAAATGGGTCATAATGACCAAAGTAAGTTATTTACTTCCGCCCAAAAACAGTTTAAAAAAGGTATTTGATCATCATCTGGAATAATGATAATAATATTATTATTGATGATGCTTAAATAAAAGTGAAACGTTGAATAAAATTGCTTGTCATTTTTTGGAGTGACATCCACACTATTTGTACTTAAGTACTGGCACGCATCCTAATTGTTAAATTGACTATTTAACTCTCCATTACATTTACCTTTATATATTTTTTTAATTTAATTTTTAGTTGTAACATAACTTGCCTATAATATACAAATATTGATTTGGCCTATAATGTATAGACCTAGGCCAGGAGATAGGTCTC
>NW_022744320.1:88717-91852 GCF_011630105.1 Anneissia japonica | reverse complement strand
TAACGCTTTAATAATATTTGATCATATTTAAATAAAGCAATAAGATTGAATTATGTTAAGTAATACAGACACGTTAACGATTACATTATTTAATATAATATATTTTTCAAATAAATATCTAAACAAATTTTATTATTGAAATATAAAATCTGAAAGAAAATTTACGTAGAATGGACATAGTAGTAATCCATCTATACATTAACAAGAATAAAGCCGGAGTTTCGAACTAGGCAAACCTTGCTAAAAAGGTACACTTTCTCCAACAAAAGACTTTTTCTATGAAGGCAATCACCTGTTTGAAACCAGGAGGTAATCAGTGGTGGCCCCCCGTCGGGGAAAACTATAAGTTTTGTCGGGGAACAAATAAAAATAATATTTACATGTAATATTCGTTTAGCCACCATATTGTTTGTGTTAACTTTTCATCACAACAACAATAACAATAATAATATTATTAATAATAATAATAATAATAATAATATATAATATTTATTCAATGAGACTAATTAAAAATAATTTGCATTCTGTTATGACAAATGCTCATTTAGATAGCCTCATGATGGTTTGAATACATCGTGATAGGTGAAGCAACCTCGACCATGAAAGCGTAGTTGACAGATTTCATGCAAAATTTCCAAAATATAGAATTTCACTTAATTAGACGGTTACATTGCATACTCTTTGTTTCTTATTTCATTCAAAATGTGTTGGTTTTGGAAGCTGATTTCAACATTAGAAAGCATAGCCTACATGAAGTCATATTATAGTAACCCGATGCCTATCAAATAAATAATACAAATTCGCCATAATTCATCAAATATCCGTGGCTTCCCCCTGGACCCCCACTGGGGCCCTAGGCGGCCCCTGGCCCCACCCAAGTGAGACTCGATTCGCTCCACTAGCCCCCCTCCCTTTAGCCCCTCCGTCGGGGAGGTCCTGGCGCCACCACTGAGGTAATAAAATAATATTTTTATACCTCCTTGTTCGAAGCACGAACTCCTGTAGACCAAACCTAGTACCGTTACGATTTTCAATCGTGCGGCGCGGGAAATCCATTCACTATGTCTTTGATTTTTTTTCTCTATATAGAGGCCTGAAGAATGAAATAAAATTACTGATCTTTTCAAGAGGAAAAACCTTGAATTGTTAAGAACTTAAAGGTCATTAAAAAACTATTGAGATGTCGGGAAGCTCATTTCCGGCCTAGGATTTTCCATTTTGAACCACCCTTTTTCAAGTCCTGGATCCGCCCCTGATTATAATGTGGGTGCTAATACCTCATCACAGACAGTGCGTGGGTCACAGTTGGATGGATGATTATTTTCTCATTTATCATCATAAATCCGGGATTATAAGGCATATGAAGATGGATGTTTTCCTCATCATCATGCCTAACTCTCATTTGCTTGTGAAAGTATATGTAGTTCCAGTGGCGTAACGTCTATGCGCTCTCATGCGGCAGTCCGCAGGGCCCCGGAATTTTAGGGGCCCCGAGGAGGCCCTCCTATATGTTCCATGATCTAGCACCCTGACCAAAAATGACTTTGTTGATAAATAACACCATAACGTGTTTCTGAAATCGACTGTAGGGCATATATCATAATATAACGTATAAAAAGAGAGGAGCCTATCGGCCAGACGGGGCCCCTCTCGGCCCGGGACCCCACCAAATTTGTCAAAAAAAAAAAGAAGAAAAGATAAATAAATAAAATTGCAGATAAAAAGATAATTATATTCACCTAAGTCTGTGATGCCATTTCCGACCATTTAGACGTCCCATAATAATACATGTTCTTATCTCAGCCCTACACAAGGGGAACAGCATAATGTGTATAAAGAGTTGGGGAAGCTGCCGGCCTGCTTACCTTACCTTACCGCAGGCCGGCGGAGATTTGAGGCTTGAGTAATGTTTTTCCATTTCTTCCTGTCTCTGGCCACTGCTGAAGCTTCGCCCCAGCTTCACCATCCAAATTCATTTCTTTCTTTTTCAGTTGTTCTTCTCCTGGTGGTTCTTGGCCTTCCTCTTATTCTCCTGCCTTCTGGGGTCTGCATGATAGCATGTCTGGCATAGTTACCATTTTCTTTTCGAAGGAGGTGTCCAATCCATCGCCATCTCCTCTTATGTATTTCTTGACTTAGTTCATTTGTATTAGTAATTTGATACAGCTCTTCATTTGTTGTTTTCATTGGCCAGCGTATCTTCATTATTTTTCTCAGGCATCTTCTTTGAAATATATTGAGCTTCTGTTCGTCAGCTTTTGTAATCTTCCAGGCCTGCTGCCCCACTAAATTTGTCAAAATATTTTTTAACTGGAGATAAAAAAAATTTATAAAAAAAAAAAAAAAATTATGCCTGTGAAGTGCCATTTCCGGCTATCCAAAGCCCCTCAGCCCCAACCATCGTGGGTCTGAGGTGGTATAGACTCTCTAACTGTGAAAGTCCCTCCCTGGCCTCAATTTCTTGATCCATATTATATCATTTATTCGTCGTTAAAAACATTTAGAATGAAAATGCACATGTAAAATCCCACGATTGAATTGGTGACCGGTACCCAAAAAGGGCCCCAGTTTCAGAAATACACCGGGCCCCCGGCCTCGTCGTTACGCCACTGTGAAGTTCGTGTGGAAAAATACTAAATAAGGTACAATATTTTGAAATACTTTGGTGTTTCCGACAATTTTTTTACTCTTTATACTATAATCTGTTTGGAGAGAAAACATTATATTTACATACCAGACCGAGGAAGGGCTGGAGAACATAATCAAAGCAAACACATCATTAACTGTATGTTCTCACTTAATAAGAATTACATATAAATACCAATGTATTGATGGATGATTTTTTATAATGAATAGTCGTCTTCTAGTATAGTGAGAGGCCTATTAAATATTATTTTTCTTATAAACTCACAGCAGGCTTTTTCTGTTATCAACATTCAAAATATTATTGTGACTTAAAGTAAACTTAAAAAAAACCCACATTACATAGCATATTTCCCAATAATGTTATTCTTATAAAGTCTTGCCTTTATATTTCGTTGAAAAACGGGTATAATTATTTGACTTTATGCACTGTTTTCCAAATACAGGTCTTAAAGCACTATAATTATATGTTGCCATCACTCGGCGCAACTC
>NW_022744320.1:72145-87517 GCF_011630105.1 Anneissia japonica | reverse complement strand
TGACACACATCGACTAATGGTAAAGGATAGGCGGCAGTTCAACATTCCCGAAAAGCTCGTGCTGGTGTAAAGGTGGCAGAAAAACTGCAGTTTCTCAACTAATACTTTCATAAATTTTACCATTTTTGTATCAAAGGTAAGAGGAATCTTTGCTGATTTGTAATATGTAAACATAGTTAGAATTAAGCGTTTAGTTTTTTGTTACGAGCAGTTTAAAAACGTTCAGTTATTTTTCGAAACCTGCAGCGTGATTTAGCCGGTTCGATGGACTCGACCATTTTACATGTAGGCAAAGGCGGCCTAGGCTTGCTAAATTCTAACTATAGTATAGAGCGTCTTGGCTAAGATTGTCTCCTTGACTTTTTTTATACAGTGTTCTTATTGATTATACAGTACCATAAAATATATATATCAGATATAGTGACTGACCAAAATGAATTTAAGACATTATAAAATGTTACAATATTATTTCATTTATTATTTGTGATTAGGTGCCCAACATTCCCCTCTAAGTAAAGTGGTACGGTCCAACGTGGTTGTGAGCTACACTGAGTGGCGGAGAGATTAAGATGGAGTGATAAGAACTCTACGCACTGAAATTAAATAGGTTCAAAAAACAAAACAAATTGTAATGGCGTGGGTCATAGTTGGATGGATGATTATTTTCTCATTTATCATCATAAATCCGGGATTATAAGGCATATGAAGATGGATGTTTTCCTCATCATCATGCCTAACTCTCATTTGCTTGTGAAAGTATATGTAGTTTCAGTGGCGTAACGTCTATGCGCTCTCATGCGGCGGTCCGCAGGGCCCCGGAATTTTAGGGGCCCCGAAGAGGCCCTCCTATATGTTCCATGATCTAGCACCCTGACCAAAAATGACTTTGTTGATAAATAACACCATAACGTGTTTCTGAAATCGACTGTAGGGCATATATCATAATATAACGTATAAAGAGAGAGGAGCCTATCGGCCAGACGGGGGCCCCTCTCGGCCCGGGACCCCACCAAATTTGTCAAAAAAAAAGAAAAGATAAATAAATAAAATTGCAGATAAAAAGAAAATTATATTCACCTAAGTCTGTGATGCCATTTCCGGCCATCTAGACGTCCCATAATAATACATGTTCTTATCGCAGCCCTACACAAGGGGAACAGCATAATGTGTATAAAGAGTTGGGGAAGCTGCCAGCCTGAAGCTGCCGGCCTGCTTACCTTACCTTACCGCAGGCCGGCGGAGATTTGAGGCTTGAGTAATGTTTTTCCATTTCTTCCTGTCTCTGGCCACTGCTGAAGCTTCGCCCCAGCTTCTCCATCCAAATTCATTTCTTTCTTTTTCAGTTGTTCTTCTCCTGATGGTTCTTGGCCTTCCTCTTATTCTCCTGCCTTCTGGGGTCTGCATGATAGCATGTCTGGCATAGTTACCATTTTCTTTTCGAAGGAGGTGTCCAATCCATCGCCATCTCCTCTTATGTATTTCTTGACTTAGTTCATTTGTATTAGTAATTTGATACAGCTCTTCATTTGTTATTTTCATTGGCCAGCGTATCTTCATTATTTTTCTCAGGCATCTTCTTTGAAATATATTGAGCTTCCAGGCCTGCTGCCCCACTAAATTTGTCAAAATATTTTTTAACTGGAGATAAAAAAAAATTTATCAAAAAAAAAAAATTATGCCTGTGAAGTGCCATTTCCGGCTATCCAAAGCCCCTCAGCCCCAACCATCGTGGGTCTGAGGTGGTTTAGACTCTCTAACTGTGAAAGTCCCTCCCTGGCCTCAATTTCTTGATCCATATTATATCATTTATTCGTCGTTAAAAACATTTAGAATGAAAATGCACATGTAAAATCTCACGATTGAATTGGTGACCGGTACCCAAAAAGGGCCCCAGTTTCAGAAATACACCGGGCCCCCGGCCTCGTCGTTACGCCACTGTGAAGTTCGTGTGGAAAAATACTAAATAAGGTACAATATTTTGAAATACTTTGGTGTTTCCGACAATTTTTTTACTCTTTATACTATAATCTGTTTGGAGAGAAAACATTATATTTACATACCAGACCGAGGAAGGGCTGGAGAACATAATCAAAGCAAACACATCATTAACTGTATGTTCTCACTTAATAAGAATTACATATAAATACCAATGTATTGATGGATGATTTTTTATAATGAATAGTCGTCTTCTAGTATAGTGAGAGGCCTATTAAATATTATTTTTCTTACTAAACTCACAGCAGGCTTTTTCTGTTATCAACATTCAAAATATTATTGTGACTTAAAGTAAACTTTAAAAAAACCCACATTTTAGCATATTTTCCAATAATGTTATTCTTATAAAGTCTTGCCTTTATATTTCTTTGAAAAATGGATATAATTATTTGACTATACACCGTTTTCCAAATACAGGTCTTAAAGCAACAGACGCTAGGGGCGTTTTCCCCATACAGTGGATCGGGCGTCACTCTGAATCGCGTGTATTAAGAATAGCAGTGTACTCTCTTCTGTTATTACACTTTTTGCTTTTATGTATACTTTATACAGTCAATAAAGTGCGCCCTCTCTAATGGGATTAGTTTTTGTACTTCGCATGTCGCACAATGCGGTCGTTCGAGAAGGCCTGAGATATGTTTGTTTAAGTGTCAAAATCTCGGTCAGAATCAGTTTTTTAACAAATTTGAAATAATTCCTATGAAATATTATATTTCACAAGTGTCAATACTAGCAACGGAAAATATCATGTCGGCCGTTTTTTGTGTGATAACAAAACCTAAATCGAGGTAAGGCTAGGCCTAGCCTAGCAGTGTTGAATAGAGAGTATAATCCATTTAGGTGTTGCATTAATGTCAAAAATATTTTTTCACTTAAACTTAATAAAATTGTTATAATATGAATGGCTGGTGTCTGTAGTTACTGAAACAAAACAAAAATCATGAAATTTTAACTCCGCATTCTAGGATCATACCATTTTTTATATAGGGGGTATATAATATTAATGTTACGGACGGACATTTTAATAGAAGAATATATCTTTTATATAAAAACCCTCAAATATACAAAAACCCTTAAATCTTTCAGATTCTTTGATTACTGGTAAGTGTAAGGGTAAAACATGTCTTAATGAATATACATGAAAAATTAGTAAATATTGCTGGTAATTAGTAAAAATACCTAATTAGCTGTAGTCCAAAATTCAGACGTCCGTCCGTAACGCAAGTTAGCTTAAATGTTTTTTCATGCTTCTATACCATAGATTACAATTAAAAAAACATATTAACTTATCTCTACTACATTGATGATTACAAAATAACTTAATAACAATTTTGTTAACATTACAATTTTAATTACACATTTAATTAAAAATGTGTTACGGACATGTTACGGACGGACATGTCACATAAAATACATTTTGATTGGACAATTTATGTTTAAACAATGTTGAAATGAATTATACTGAAGATGTTTATGTTTAGCAATTTTTTTTTCATAAAATCTATCAGTAAAAATTGGTGGAAATATTCATTTAGTAATGTAACCTCAGGGTAAATATCCGTCCGTAACGCACTTGGGTGTAATGTTCCATCATATGCTTCAAATTTACAACATTTTTACGATTCATACTTAACTCCTTGGACATTTATAAATGTAGATGTACTGTATGGTACAATTGTTTTTGAAATAAAATTTCAATTAAAGCTACTAATTAAAATATTGTTAGAGACAGATATATCTGTG
The DNA here is from genome assembly GCF_011630105.1 of Anneissia japonica. Classification (NCBI taxonomy): domain Eukaryota; kingdom Metazoa; phylum Echinodermata; class Crinoidea; order Comatulida; family Comatulidae; genus Anneissia; species Anneissia japonica. The sequence continues at coordinate 83,779 of NW_022744320.1, read as the reverse complement.
TTACGGACGGACATGTTAGGCAGTGTATGTTAAATTTACCATGGGTCAACCAAACTATACTTTCAATTTAACAATTGATCAATTATTACATCCCAATATCATTTTTCAAAGGTAGCAATTTAATAAAATTATTATGAAAAATTTTAAGTTTAATTAATTCAAGATATTATTTAGTTTAATAACTTATTTTCTCTGAAATTATTGCAATTATATAGGGCCTACTGTAGGTTATGACGAATATTAGTTTATGTACTGTTGAATTGCTTGAACATAAAACATTTTACAAACAATCATCATTAGAGAGGCTGTTATAATCCTAAATTTAAGAAAAGTCAATTATCATTTTAAAAATCAAATTTTTCATTAATATTTATCATTAGGATGTTTGTTGCAAAAGTGTCCGTCCGTAACACAAGAAAAATGTCCGTCCGTAATATTTTCTTTTCTTTAATAACTCAAAGACAAGGAAGTATTTAGTAACCAAAATAGTCTCATTAATATACAAGTAAAATAACTTAATTTAGCAATGACAAATTTTTGTCAGCTCTCGCTTCCCTAGATAGAATTTCTGCTAAGTAGTAAAAATTAGAAACAGCGATTCTATCTTGTCCGTCCGTAACGCTCACATTTTCGCTGTTCTACTTTTAGTAACAATATCAATGCGCATACACTTTTTTTGTAAGATAGAGTGTATACTATTCTTATGAAACATATAATGAACCAGCTAAGAGTGGCATAAAATGTTTTTGGAGAATTTAAATTGAAAGTTTTGAAAAAGTGTCCGTCCGTAACGATGGATTATACTCTAGACTATATTTCTGCGGACGACCTATCGCAAAATCAAACAGGAAAAATTCATCCGCATTTATTTTTTGTGTGGAACACAAAAAATCAAATTTCAGTCTTATTTTACATTTTTTTCATGCTTAGGAATGTCAAAATTTAGTTAAACTAGCAATTTCGTATTATATTTATAAATCTTTATAACATTATACAAAAATTAAATTTTTCTTAACAACTGAAATTTTGCCGGGAATGGGGCTTTAAATTTTCCACTACGCGCGAGCATTTTTACGCATGCAGCAGGTACGGAAGCTGATTTTTTTTTTTTTTTACATGTTTTGGGTTCCTGACATTGTTTTCACAAATTTCCATACTTTACGGTCATCTTATGGACAATAGCAATGTCGTACGTGCGCATCAAACATAGGGATGTTTGTGCGCTTTTGTGCCGATATACAGTGATGCTAAAATCAGGCCTATATTTAATCAGTTATAGCTCCATAGGATGAAAGATGATGATAATGGCTGATCGGACATTGTGACGTCATCATATTGCCATCTGAATTCAATAAAACTGAATTTTATTTTTGAAAATACGCATTTGAGCGTATCTCGCTTATCCTTGGTCGATCGTCTTCCAACTTTGAGTATGTTATAGCTGAGACAATTCTCTTTCATATAAGTGAGATCTAATACATTTTAACGACGTCATCATGGTCAAAATAAATGTTTTTGCTGACCCCCTCATCTTTCTCTAATCAAAAATATGTTAACCCCATAATCATCTTAACCAGTTGTCATTTCTGAATCATATTTAGTAAGCATAAACTTCAGGTCAAAGTTGAATGTTATGTACCTTAATTGTTTGTGCGCTCGTCATAATGTGCGCGTATGTGTGCGAAACATTTTCTATATGCTAAAAATCATTAATATTTTTATTCAGTTATAGCTCCTTAGAATGAAAGGTAACCCCAATTTTTATTACATATTCTGAAAGCACATGAGTTGTAGATATGATTTTATAGAATATTATGGCTGGTCGGACATTGTGACGTCATCATATTGCCATCTGAATTAAAAATAACTGAATTTTTATATATGATAATTATTATGATTGATAATAAATCCCTCACAAACAGGCCTTAGTGAATGAGAGTTGATACACGTATATCTCATATAAGGAGTCAACATTATGTGCTATTACCATGCGCACGTGCGTCATGACGTGTGCGTAGGCATGCGAAAATCTGAATTAGCGTATACTTTAGGCCATTTTGAGCATTTAACAATTTTTCAATCTGCACTCCGCGCGCTTCCTCAGTCCTGAGGGTCAAAGTGCGGCGGATCACCTAACTCGTCCTCAGTAACGAGTTCAAATCTAGTTATTTACATAGTTTATAAGTATTCATTTTGAGTGATCCTTGGAAAGAACAAGCTTTAAAATGTTAACACTGTTTAGAAGGGTGGGGGAAACCGCGGCTCCCCACGGCTCCCGCGGCTCCCCACGGTTCCCGCGGCTCTCGCGGCTCCCCACGACTCCCCCGCCTTTTGGATACGTCCCTGCTACTGTGCACATCTGTATATTGTTTTATTGTTGACCTTTGAGATAAATTGAATCCAATTCTTGCGATGGTATCGGCCGCGAATTTGGACGCGCTCTCGATAAGCTCTGCGGCGCTTAAAATTTGTACAATGTGTTTAATGAAACACTTTGAGAAACGGGGTTTATACAATGATACATTATAAATGAATAAATAACACAATGAAGACACAATTAAGCATTTCTTTATAAACTTTATTTACTATGACATAGAACCTATGATGGGCATAATGAACTACGGGAATATTTTTGTTTACTAAGCGCTGCTCTCAAATAATCTTTTATAAGTGCTGCTATCGAATAAACCCTGCACTGAAGCCTCCAAAATGTTAAGCGTCACGGCGCTTATTTGAGCATTTACGATATAACCTATGATATGACTGTATAAATAAAAACTCACTTGCTATCCAAAATGTGAATAACACTACAGTAATTCGAAAAATTACTGTGTATGCCTATTTTTATATTTCATTGACGTTAGCTGCCTAAATGTATAGAAGTCGAATAGCCTAATGTAAATTAATGGATTTTAAGTGTTAAATATACATCAATATGACACCGACATTATTATTTTTAAACTTTCATAATTCTGTGTAATATTTTTGATAATCTTTTTAAATATACCAAACACATGCAACAGTAATAATTAGAAAAAGAGTAAAAACATGTTTTTGTTCTTCTTTTGATTGAACATTTAAACTTTATTTACTAATTTGTTTTATATTATATAAAATGTATGAATTGAATTGAATTGAAGAAATTAAAGTTAAAGACGAACAAAGTATTACAGTATCGTAATTACCGTAATAGGCCTATAGGCCCCTACGCTTATTTTGTAAAATCATGATACAAAAGAACTCAATTGTGCCAAAAAAAGACATAAAAATATATCCCAAGACTCTTGTCTTCACATTTTTTTGTTGTCTTAAAGCTTTGTTTATTTTAAATGTGACACTTTCTAGAAAGTCCTTGGCAAACAACGGACACATTTTTGTGCGGTAACGGGTCACAGGTCATCATGTCTCCTGGCTACCCAAGCGGATATGAAAACAACATGGACGTAAGGTGGTCGTTTAGTACACACCCTGGAAGCTTGCTCTCTATTAAATTCTACGATTTTAATCTGGACAACGGTTACGATTATGTTTATATAAGCAGCGACGGACAACAAATGGCTAATTTCACTGGTTCACAATCGCCGGAAATAACTGTGTCTACAAGTAACACACTGACGGTTGTCTTTACAAGTGATGGCAGTGTAACGTCCACAGGATTTAAAGCTGAAATAGTTATCTATCCAGAACCGTCAGGTAGGTGACATTAATCCATTCCCGATGATAACCAAACATTATATTTTGTTATGTATTTTATTGAATTACTAGGTATAACATCACAATCAAACAAACCTAAGAAGCAACAAGATGGTTAAAACGAAAATGTCAGACAAACACACACTTCAAAAAAATGAAAAAGAGTGTGAAACATTATCAAAGTGGATATTTATTACAGCACCTGGACAAATACAAAAAAAACCAGAGTTAAACAATGGTTAAATATTACAAAAAGATATAATTTCAAAAAACAAATGTTTAAGTATATAATTGCAATCAGACATATATTTTGATTCATTAATTTATTGCAAACGATTTTAGAAAAATCTTTTTTGTCTAAATAGACGGTGTTTGCTCTGACTTTAATGATGGATGGTGTGGATGGTCTCACACTAATAGTAATCAACAATGGAGGCGTTCTTGTACAAGAATTGATGGCGCTGATCGAGGGAATCGCTACTCTTCATCAGGTTTAAGCAACTTGCAATATCTATTGCTATCTCAGTTAAAGCACTCTTTAAAAAGTATATTACAATGTCGCGGTTTCATCCGTCATGCGTGCAGCTGTAATGAGAATGATATGGTACCGATTTTGATGCCGGTACTGGTAGTCGGGGTACTGGTCCTGGTACTGGTTCTTATAGTATAGAAATGCAAATTTGGTTTCTCCGTCTAAACTAATTCAAGAAACTTTAACTCAATGCTCTACTCTGGCAACATTACGTATTATAAATAATAATTAGGTGAAGTATTATTCTATCTGGCTAATACTATTTTCTCCTTAATTTCAATTTATATTTAAATAATATATTTATATTATAAAAATTAAATAAGTGGTTTTAGCGCTATACCGAGAAATTATACTTTATTTTACAATCGTTCTTTAATAGAATTACTATTATGTGATATTTTATGTCGTTAGTATAAAAAAAGCTATTCTAAAATTGTAATCATATAATGTAAATACATTTTGTTTTTCCAACTTACAGAAGATTATTATATTTACGTGGAAACGTACAGTGGAAGTCAATATGGATATCTTGACAGCCAAATGATACCATCTACATGGAGTGATGTTTGTCTTCAATTTTACTTGCATATGAGCGGATCAGATAATGAACTGTACATTTATCATTATAACAATTATAATTCGTACTGTGTGTTGAATGCCCACGATGAATACAGCAGCCAATGGAAACATGTTAGTGTTACTTTTGCTAACTTTGCCAACTCTTACATAAGGATCAAAGGAAAAGCCTATGGTTACTACACTACAGAAATGGTAGCTGTTGATGATATATATATCAGTGACGGTACATGCTCAAACTTTGAAGGTAAGATTTAATAGGTCAAAACAATCGGTTAACCTTGGTGTTACCATGTGATACCTTCAAAGGTTATCGATCTTCACCCCTTTCTTCCTCCTTGCCGTAATTGTTCCATCTCTCTTAGAAACTCCCGCCACACACAATTTCTTCCATTTTCTGGTCTCTCTGAGGTTCTTGTCATCTTTATTTCCTCATGCAATTAAATTGCTAACGACCTAACTATTGACTCTTTGTTTATTTCCCAAATGAGATTAAAATAAAATTAGGCATTCTTAACCAATAATGTAAGCTTTATATTGTGTTGATTATATATATATATATATATATATATATATATATAATGTATATATACAGTATGTGTTAATGAGTGGATAATAGCCCTCGATGGCTTTCACTACAATAAAAATAAATCTTGAATCTTGAAAATAGAGGTTAATGGATGGAACCAATTGTTCTTTTGCCTAGCCCTTAACCTACGTCCGTGTAACGTGGACAGCAAACACGTCACAAGTAACTGAAGTTCATACAACACGGAAAATTGATGGACAGAGCAGGACATTCCGGAAATATTACTGAAAGCGATCTATGAAGAGTAGGTCCGGCATGACCGTGCCACTTACAGTTTTCTAGTGCAAAGTTTTCTAGTTTATGTTTGCTGTAAACTACTTCTCTCAATTAAGCATGGGGGTGAAGGGTGGACCTTGCCTACCCATCATAGATCGCCCACAGTTCAGTAATAATTCCTGAAAGTCCTGCTCCGTCCATCAATTTTCCGTGATGTACGAAGTTCAGTTACTAGTAAACTAGTGACATGTGTGTTGTCTGTGTTTGTATGATATGTAAGCAGGTATAGGCTAGGCTAGAGTAATATGGTGTAAATTTGAGTTCAGTAAGTTTTGTATTTAATTGAGTTTTGAAATTCTTACCACTGTTCATTGCCTGTGAACATATAACTAATAAAATATTATTTTAATAAATAGTTTTATCATGGAGCCCCCTGTAAAACAGAACATACGTGAACTTTTGTATTTGTGGGACAAACGCTTATTTCTTGCTAATAAAATATATCTTCTGATTGATTTGTTAGTTAATTGACACACTGGACAATTCTTTTCTGTATCTTTCAATCAATCTTGGATTTGTTAGCCTTTTGCCTCCATTTATCTGTTGTTTTCAAGTTGTTTTTTTCGAATGTTACACTTTCTAGAAAGTCCTTATCAAACAACAGACACATTTTTGTGTGGTAACAAGTCACAGGTCATCATGTCTCCTGGCTACCCAAGCGGATATGGAAACAACATGAACGTAAGGTGGTCGTTTAATACACATCCTGGAAGCTTGCTCTCTATTAAATTCTACGATTTTAATCTGGACAACGGTCACGACTATATTTATATAAGCAGCGACGGACAACAAATGGCTAATTACACTGGTTCACAATCACCGGAAATAACAGTGTCTACAAGTAACACACTGACGGTTGTCTTTACAAGTGATGGCAATGTAACGTCCAGAGGATTTAAAGCTGAAATTTTTATTTATCCAGAACCATCGGGTAGGTGGCATCAATCCATTGCAGATAATACCAAATATTATTAGATTTACTTATGTATTTTATTTAATTACTATAGGTATAACACCACAATCAAACAAACCTAAGAAGCATCAAGATGGTTAAAACGAAAATGTCAGGCAACCTCACACTTTGAAAATTGTCAATAGTGATAAATAACATTATCGAAGGGGATACAGTATTTCATCTGTACCTGCAATAAACAACAATTAACGCATAGTAAAAAAAAACAAAAACTAGTACAATAAAATATGTTTTTTAAAAAGGCAACTGTTTAAATATATAACAAAATCAGACATATCTTTTTTGTTTCATTGATATATTTCAAGTTAATATAAGAAATCCTTTCTTCTGTCTAAATAGAAGGTTTTTGTTTTGACTTTGATGATGGATGGTGTGGATGGTCTCATACTTATAGTAATAACCAATGGAGGCGTTCTGTTCAAAGAATTGATGGCGCTGATCGAGGGAATCGTTACTCTTTGGGATCAGGTTTAAGTGGCAACTTATTATTACTTCCTTCTCAGTTGTGCACTCTTAAAACAGTATATTACGGTTTAATCCGTCATGCATGCATGTACGATGAGAATGATTATGTTACCAATATCAATGCTGGTACTGGTACCGGTACTGCGAATACTGGTCTAGATACTGGTACCGGTTCCTATGGAATGAAATCTAGTTTCTCAATCTAATTGAAAAATATTTCAATGTTCTACTCTGGCAACATTACTATCTTATGCAGCTAACATTATTTTCTCGTTAATAATTTTAATTTGTATTTAAATAATATATTCAAATATTAAAATTAAAGAAGTTGTTTAAGTGCAATATTGAAAATCATATTTACATACTTTAATTTACTATTTACATACTTTAAATTACATTCGTTCTATTAGTTTTACCGTTAGTAGTAAAAAAGTTGCTTTAAAAATGGTAATCATAAAATGTAAATATATATCGTTTTTCTAACTTACAGACGATCATTATATTTTTGTGGAAACGTACGGTGGAAGTGTATACGGATACCTGGAGAGCCAAATGATACCATCTACATGGAGTGATGTTTGTCTTCAATTTTACTTGCATATGAGCGGATCAGATAATGAACTGTACATTTATCATTATAACAGTTATAATTCGTACTGTGTGTTGAATGCACACGATGAATACAGCAGCCAATGGAAACATGTTAGTGTTACTTTTGCTAACTTTGCCAACTCTTACTTAAGGATCAAAGGAAAAGCCTATGGTTACTACTCTAGAGAAATGGTAGCTGTTGATGATATATATATCAGTGAAGGTACATGCTTGGACTATCAAGGTAAGATATAATATGTCCATACAATCTGTCACCCTGGTATTTCCATATGACGTTCAAAGCTTATCGATCCTAACATAGAGGTTTAGTGAATGGAACAGACTGTCAATTTCTCTAGGTCTTAACGTACGTCAGTGTCCATGATGGCAAGTCCCTCAATACCTAAGTTTTCTTCTTTTTACCTGTATTAACCACTACTACTAATGCTACTCCCACTACTACTACAATACTGCTGCTACTACTACTACTACTACTGTATACTACAACTACTACTACAGTACTACTAATACTACCATTTACTACAGTAATACAACTATACTGTCCTATTATTAATACTAATATTTATTATACTACTAAATAGTAGGTTGGAAAATCCTAGGTTATTGTAACTTTGTTTTGCATTTGCATTCAACAGACACCTTTTTTTGTCATGTACTTGACACACAATCACACATAAATGTGGCTACCATGGCTCTCATCGTATTTTAAAAAATATGTAAGAATAAAAATAACTTTTATTTCAGGTCCGTGTAATTTGATTAATGCTAGTACAGCACCATTTTTAATTATAGACCTAGTGTGCAGTGCTCATTCTGCACTACCGCGCTCTAAAAACCTGAGAAAAACTTCAGCAAGATGAAAACTGACTGTTCTATATATTTTAATAGATAGTTTTAACCTGGAGCCTCCTGTAAAGCAGTACATACGTAAACTTTTGTATTTATGGGACAAGCGTTTATTCCTTGCTATTAAAATATCTTCTGATTGATTTGTTTAGTTAATTGACACACTGGACAATTCTTTTTTGTAGCTTTCAATCAATCTTCGATTTTTCAGCCATTAGCCTCCATTTATATGTTCTTTTCAAGTTGTTTTTTTGAATGCTACACTTTCTAGAAAGTCCTTATCAAGCAACGGACACATTTCTGTGTGGTAACGGGTCACAGGTCATCATGTCTCCTGGCTACCCAAGCGGATATGGAAACAACATGGACGTAAGGTGGTCGTTTAGTACACATCCTGGAAGCTTGCTCTCTATTAAATTCTACGATTTTAATCTGGACAACGGTCACGACTATGTTTATATAAGCAGCGACGGACAACAAATGGCTAATTACACTGGTTCACAATCACCGGAAATAACGGTGTCTACAAGTAACACATTGACAGTTGTCTTTACAAGTGATGGCAATGTAACGTCCAGAGGATTTAAAGCTGAAATTGTTGTCTATCCAGAACCGTCGGGTAGGTGACATCAATCCATTGCAGATGATACCAAATATTATTATATTTACTTATGTATTTTATTGAATTACTAATAACATCACAATCAAACAAACCTAAGAAGCATTAAAATAGTTACAATGAAAATGGCAGGCAAACACACACTTTGAAAATTGTCAATAGTGATAAATAACATTATCAAAATGGTTACAGTACTCATCTGTACCTACAATAAACAACAATCAAAGCATAGTTAAAAATTAGTTAACTATTACAATAAAATATGATATAAAACTGTTTAAATATATAGAAATCAGACATATCATTTTTGTTTCATTGATATATTTCAAGTTAATATTGTGGAAGCGTACAGTGGAAGTGTATACGGACTGTCTCTTATACACATCTAGGTGTGGATGGTCTCATACTTATAGTAATAACCAATGGAGGCGTTCTGTTCAAAGAATTGATGGCGCTGATCGAGGGAATCGTTACTCTTTGGGATCAGGTTTAAGTGGCAACTTATTATTACTTCCTTTTCAGTTGTGCACTCTTAAAACAGTATATTACTATGTCACGGTTTAATCCGTCATGCGTGCATGTACGATGAGAATAATTATGTTACCAATATCAATGCTGGTACTGGTACCGGTACTGCGAGTACTGGTCTAGATACTGGTACTGGTTCCTATGGAATGAAAACACAAATCTAGTTTCTCAATCTAATTGAAAAATATTTCAATGTTCTACTCTGGTAACATTACTATCTTATGCAGCTAACACTATTTTCTCGTTAATAATTTTAATTTGTATTTAAATAATATATTCAATTATAAAAATTAAATAAGTTGTTTAAGTGCAATATTGAAAATCATATTTACATACTTTAATTTACAATCGTTCTATTAGTTTTACCGTTAGTAGTAAAAAAGTTGCTTTAAAAATGGTAATCATAAAATGTAAATATATATCGTTTTTCTAACTTACAGACGATCATTATATTTTTGTGGAAACGTACCATGGAAGTGTATACGGATACCTGGAGAGCCAAATGATACCATCTACATGGAGTGATGTTTGTCTTCAATTGTACTTGCATATGAGCGGATCAGATAATGAACTGTACATTTATCATTATAACAGTTATAATTCGTATTGTGTGTTGAATGCCCACGATGAATACAGCAGCCAATGGAAACATGTTAGTGTTACTTTTGCTAACTTTGCCAACTCTTACATAAGGATCAAAGGAATAGCCTATGGTTACTACTCTAGAGAAATGGTAGCTGTTGATGATATATATATCAGTGAAGGTACATGCTTGGACTATCAAGGTAAGATATAATATGTCCATACAATCTGTCACCCTGGTTTTTCCATGTGACGTTCAAAGCTTATCGATCCTAACATAGAGGTTAGTGAATGGAACAGACTGTCAATTTCTTTAGGTCTTAACCTACGTCAGTGTCCATGATGGCAAGTCCCTTAATACCTAGGTTTTCTTCTTTTTACCTGTATTAACCACTACTACTAATGCTACTCTTACTACTACTACAATACTGCTGCTGCTACTACTACTACTACTACTGTAAACTACAACAACTACTACTACTACTAATGCTACTACTACTAATACTACTATTTACTACAGTAATACAACTATACTGTCCTACTATTAATACTAATATTTATATACTACTAAATAGTAGGTTGGAAAATCCTAGGTTATTGTAACTTTTTTTTGCTTTTGCATTCAACAGACACCTTTTTTGTCATGTACTTGACACACAATCACACATAAATGTGGCTACCATGGCTCTCATCGCATTGTAAAAAATATGTAAGAATAAAAATAACTTTTATTTCAGGTCCGTGTAATTTGATTAATGCTAGTACAGCACCATTTGTAATTATAGACCTAGTGTGCAATGCTCATTCTGCACTACCGCGCTCTAAAAACCTGAGAAAAACTTCAGCAAGATGAAAACTGACTGTTCTATATATGTTAATAGATAGTTTTAACCTGGAGCGTCCTGTAAAGCAGTACATACGTAAACTTTTGTATTTATGGGACAAGCGTTTATTCCTTGCTATTAAAATATCTTCTGATTGATTTGTTAGTTAATTGACACACTGGACAATTCTTTTTTGTAGCTTTCAATCAATCTTCGATTTTTCAGCCATTAGCCTCCATTTATATGTTCTTTTCAAGTTGTTTTTTTGAATGCTACACTTTCTAGAAAGTCCTTATCAAACAACGGACACATTTTTGTGTGGTAACGGGTCACAGGTCATCATGTCTCCTGGCTACCCAAGCGGATATGGAAACAACATGGACGTAAGGTGGTCGTTTAGTACCTGTCTCTTATACACATCTAGATGTGTATAAGAGACAGAAAAGTTGCTTTAAAAATGGTAATCATAAAATGTAAATATATATCGTTTTTCTAACTTACAGACGATCATTATATTTT
>NW_022744320.1:55603-71748 GCF_011630105.1 Anneissia japonica | reverse complement strand
ACTATCTTATGCAGCTAACACTATTTTCTCGTTAATAATTTTAATTTGTATTTAATTATTATATTCAAATATTAAAATTAAATAAGTTGTTTAAGTGCAATATTGAAAATCATATTTACATACTTTAATTTACAATCGTTCTATTAGTTTTACCGTTAGTAGTAAAAAAGTTGCTTTAAAAATGGTAATCATAAAATGTAAATATATATCGTTTTTCTAACTTACAGACGATCATTATATTTTTGTGGAAACGTACGGTGGAAGTGTATACGGATACCTGGAGAGCCAAATGATACCATCTACATGGAGTGATTTTTGTCTTCAATTTTACTTGCATATGAGCGGATCAGATAATGAACTGTACATTTATCATTATAACAGTTATAATTCGTATTGTGTGTTGAATGCCCACGATGAATACAGCAGCCAATGGAAACATGTTAGTGTTACTTTTGCTAACTTTGCCAACTCTTACATAAGGATCAAAGGAATAGCCTATGGTTACTACTCTAGAGAAATGGTAGCTGTTGATGATATATATATCAGTGAAGGTACATGCTTGGACTATCAAGGTAAGATATAATATGTCCATACAATCTGTCACCCTGGTTTTTTCATATGACCTTCAAAGCTTATCGATCCTAACATAGAGGTTAGTGAATGGAACAGACTGTCAATTTCTTTAGGTCTTAACCTACATCAGTGTCCATGATGGCAAGTCCCTTAATACCTAAGTTTTCTTCTTTTTACTTGTATTAACCACTACTACTAATGCTACTACTACTACAATACTGCTGCTGCTGCTACTACTACTACTACTACTACTGTATAGTACAACTAATACTACCATTTACTACAGTAATACAACTATACTGTCCTACTATTAATACTAATATTTATATAATACTAAATAGTAGGTTGGAAAATCCTAGGTTATTGTAACCTGGTTTTGCACTTGCATTCAACAGACACCATTTTTGTCATGCACTTGACACACAATCACACATCGTATTGTAAAAAATATGTAAGAATAAAAATAACTTTTATTTCAGGTCTGTTTAATTTGATTAATGCTAGTACCGCACCATTTGTAATTATAGACCTAGCGTGCAACGCTCATTCTGCACTACCGCGCTCTAAAAACCTGAGAAAAACTTCAGCAAGATGAAAACTGACTGTTCTATATATTTTAATAGATAGTTTTAACCTGCAGCCTCCTGTAAAGCAGTACATACGTAAACTTTTGTATTTATGGGACAAGCGTTTATTCCTTGCTATTAAAATATCTTCTGATTGATTTGTTAGTTAATTGACACACTGGACAATTCTTTTTTGTAGCTTTCAATCATTCTTGGATTTGTCAGCAATTAGCCTCCATTTATATGTTCTTTTCAAGTTGTTTTTTTGAATGCTACACTTTCTAGAAAGTCCTTATCAAACAACGGACACATTTTTGTGTGGTAACGGGTCACAGGTCATCGTGTGGTAACGGGTCGCAGGTCATCATGTCTCCTGGCTACCCAAGCGGATATGGAAACAACATGGACGTAAGGTGGTCGTTTAGTACACATCCTGGAAGCTTGCTCTCTATTAAATTCTACGATTTTAATCTGGACAACGGTTACGATTATGTTTATATAAGCAGCGACGGACAACAAATGGGTAATTACACCGGTTCACAATCACCGGAAATAACGGTGTCTACAAGTAACACATTGACAGTTGTTTTTACAAGTGATGGCAGTGTAACGTCCAGAGGATTTAAAGCTGAAATTGTTGTCTATCCAGAACCGTCGGGTAGGTGACATCAATCCATTGCAGATGATACTAAATATTGTTATATTTACTTATGTATTTTATTGAATTACTAATAACATCACAATCAAACAAACCTAAGAAGCATTAAGATAGTTAAAATGAAAATGTCAGGCAACCACACACTTTGAAAATTGTCAATAGTGATAAATAACATTATCAAAGTGGTTACAGTACTCATCTGTACATGCAATAAACAACAATTAAAGCATAGTTAAAAATTGGTTAACTTGTTACAATAAAATATGATATAAAACTGTTTAAATATATAGAAATCAGACATATAATTTTTGTTTCATTGATATATTTCTAGTTAATTGAGGAAATCCTTTCTTCTGTCTAAATAGAAGGTTTTTGCTTTGACTTTGATGATGGATGGTGTGGATGGTCTCATACTTACAGTGATAGACAATGGAGGCGTTCTGTTCAAAGAATTGATGGCGCTGATCGAGGGAATCGTTACTCTTTGGGATCAGGTTTAAGTGGCAACTTATTATTACTTCCTTCTCAGTTTTGCACTCTTAAAACAGTATATTACTATGTCACGGTTTAATTCGTCATGCGTGCATGTACGATGAGAATGATTATGTTACCAATATCAATGCTGGTACTGGTACCGGTACTGCGAGTACTGGTCTAGATACTGGTACCGGTTCCTATGGAATGAAAACACAAATCTACTTCCTCAATCTAATTGAAAAATATTTCAATGTTCTACTCTGGCAACATTACTATCTTATGCAGCTAACACTATTTTCTCGGTAATAATTTTAATTTGTATTTAAATAATATATTCAAATATTAAAATTAAATAAGTTGTTTAAGTGCAATATTGAAAATCATATTTACATACTTTAATTTACAATCGTTCTATTAAGAGACAGCTTTAAATTACATTCGTTCTATTAGTTTTACCGTTAGTAGTAAAAAAGTTGCTTTAAAAATGGTAATCATAAAATGTAAATATATATCGTTTTTCTAACTTACAGACGATCATTATATTTTTGTGGAAACGTACAGTGGAAGTGTATACGGATACCTGGAGAGCCAAATGATACCATCTACATGGAGGGATGTTTGTCTTCAATTTTACTTTTATATGAGTGGATCAAATTCTAATTACCTACACATTTACCATTTTAACTATTATAATTCGTATTATGTGTTTTCCACCAACGATGACTACAGCCGCCAATGGAAACATGTTAATGTTACTTTTTCTAACTTTGCCATCTCTTACATAAGGATCAAAGGAATAGCCTATGGTTACTACTCTAGAGAAATGGTAGCTGTTGATGATATTTATATCAGTGAAGGCACATGCTTGGACTTTCAAGGTAAGATGTAATATGTCTATACAATCTGTCACTTTGGTGTTTCCATATGATACCTTCAACGGTTATCGATCCTAACATAGACGTTAGTGGATGGAACTGACTGTCAATTTTTTTAGGTCTTAACCTACATCTGTGTCTACGATGGGCAAGTCGCTTTACATGTATAAACCACAACTACTTCTAAACAGAGAGTAGCTTAGCTCAGTCGGCTAATCTGGTGGTAGCCACTGTGTGTGCGCTGAATTGTGGAGATCTCTAGGTCCCCGGTTCAATTCCCATCGATGCCTCTCTATGCGTTTCAGCTAGATGGCTAAAATACAAGTTTTAATAGCGCACCATCTCTCAGATGAGATGTTTGAGCCGTTGGTGCCGTGTGCGTTTGTGGCCCATGTGCACGTTAAAGGACGCAGTACACTCTTCAGGGAAGAGTAGGGAATTGTCTCCCAGTGTACTGCCCAATCACCACCAGAAGGACCCCAATGGAAATAAGTCGTCTTCTAGATTTTTTTTTTGCTATCCTTGGTGTTTACACCGAATAAATCCAATCCAATCCAAAAACGACGGTTGGTTTGCTTATTTAAGCTGCTCTCGATATTCTTTTCCTGCAAAACCTACACTTAAAATTTTTTCATTTTTCTTACCTGTTAAGTGCCTGCCTAGTCTATATGGATCATCTCAATTAATTTATATTTTTTTAAAATCGTAACGTAAGTGCCGTATGACTTAATATGTTTTAAAGACCCACCTACTCTGAATTCAGATATCATGCATTACGTTAGCAAGCAATTGAACGCTGGAATACTCTCTTTTGTTTACATCTTACTCATACAACAACATACTGATGCACAAACGATATTCGATATACCTGGTTTAACAAGAGAACAATGGTCATTACATAATAATTAACTCAAACATCAATTAGGTCCTGTGCCTTTCGACTTGTTCAACGATGCTATTTTACCAGCCGTTGCAGGAAAGGAATTGACTTATTATGCTCAACTTCTGAACTTTTAAGAATTTCAACATGTTCTAATGCGCCGTTCGAAAAAATACGAAAATAAAACACTAAAACGAGGAAAAATAAAATTAAAAATTCACTACGAAAAAAAAAAAAACAAACCTGAAAAGCATTTCAGGAAGCACTCGAAATATATAATTATTTGAAATGGTAAATACAACTCAAGACTTCATGAAAACCTTTTATTTTTAGAATTTTTTAGAAATTTGCTAAGCAATGTGTCAACTAATCAATAGAAAAGATCTTAATCGTACCTTCATCTTCACCAGAAATAGCAAATGAATACTACCCTAAACTAGTAATTACAGCATACCAAAAGATGTTGATATGGCTCTCTTACTTGCAATGGTTTTCTATCGGTTGATTTCTTGTCGATTTATAATCAGGCATTACTAGGGTGGGACAACTTGTTTTCCAGCTCTACAACAAGTCATCCATTATGAAAGAAGCTTACCTAAAATGGCCTAGATTGGCACAAGATCAGCTAACTTCGGTTTTTATATGCTGTATATATAAAACTATTATCATTAACTATTAACCACTCTTAGAACTTGGAGGAGGTTTGCTGTTAGAGGGAGCTATAACGGTCAAGTCATTTTACGCAGACAAACACTGGCCGATGCCCCCCAAGAGGGGTCTGATTTCCCTGGTAAAAGCAATGTGGGCGTGGTCGAGCTTTGGTTAAAAGGTTTCGAAAGTGGTGGGGCAGCACTCCTCGACGGGGGAGGCTGTGGCCCCTGCTCCCCTGCTGGCGCCACCCCTGTTAAGAACAAGCAGAAATAAATTAAAGCTAAAAAAAGTTGCAAGATTATCTTAATCACGAACAGTATAGTACCGTTTAATTAAACTTGTATATACAACAAGGTGAAGGTACTAACTCATAAGCATTCTGAATTATAACATTTCAACTGTCAATAATATTACATGACCGATTCTTATTATCAACAATATAATGAGAAATTGGTCTACGTGGCCTATATTACTATACAGTAAAACAACCATGCAAGATTCAGAAAAGTATATTGGCATAAAATCGTATATATTTCTCACAAATATAATGAATCTATAATTATAAAATGTTCTAACAATAGAGTCAGTAACAAACCAACCCAATAATTTTGCAACAAATCTTGCCAGCTTTCCGCACGCTACTTGCTAAATTCACTATTTGCTTAATTCAAAATATTCGCGAATAAGACCAAATTCTCTGCATGTCAGATAATATTCTCTGCATGTCAGATTCGGTCTGCCAAATATAGGGTTGCAGCACTAAAGAGAGCGTGGTTACATAAAGAAAAATCTAACAATGGGTTTTTCGTAAAAAAATGTTTTCATTCAGTTTTTGAATTCTGTTATCCTACAATTATTATTTGACTTCAATGTGTGGTAATTTTTATTTTCTTGAAATTTAATTTAAATTATATTAACGCAAATGTTGCTGCTAAACTGCCCAATCGGACATATTCTTTTTTGGTCACATGCATAACTTAATGCTGATTAGCGCATTCTAGTTATGTTAATTTCGTTGTTAACGAAGTCTATTTTATGAACCAGCCGAATGAAATTAATGCTCAACGAAAATTCATACTCAATGAAATGAACCAGTTAAATAAAGGCGGTTTTCTACTAGGCAAATTTATTCGCGAAAATCAAATAAAGTGTCGGTTCATGCACATGCGCATTCACATTCCTATCGGAGTTTTTGCGAAGGGAAAAAAAGAGCAACCAATATTAGCTCTGGAAGCGAACCGACGCTTTGATTTGTGTTTGGCACGCGTCTCCCGGTTTTTCTAATTTTTGAAATTTCAGTGCATATTATGTTAAGTGCTAATCACTTGTCCATTCTAAAACTGTTGCGGCCCCCCTTGTGTTAAAAATAAATTATGGATACGCCCTTTATCAAACTGGCCATTCCACACAAGGACTATCCAGCAAAGACACTCATCTACAAAGGCATCCTTTAGAAAAATAGTAACATGCTAAACATAACATTGATTGCCTCCTCGACTTCCCATTACATTCAACACCATACAGAGCACAGGTATATGCTTGTATTAATAATTTAGGTTATGTTATTTGTTTAAAATTTTAAACAAAATCTTTTTCAAAAATAATATTTAATTTTAAACTTTAGTGTAAAAAAAGGAAGAATAGGAAAGCCATTCTGAACTGCGTAAATTTGTTCCGAAAATTATATCAATATGATAATCGCTCATTTATTATATTTTACGTGTTTGTAGTGAATTTTAAGCACTAATTATCAGAGGTCAAGGTGCCGAGCCTACCATGTTTCTTAAAATTCAACATGAGATTTGAACTTACTGTACATCTGCAACCATGATGGACAAGTCCCTTAACTTAAGTTTTTTTCTCTATTCCAGTGTAAAGAAAGACTTGTATCTGGAAGGATAAAAGTCCTTGGTATAAATAGGTACTACTTGTGATGCTGTGGCTTTGAATATATTTTGTCCGTGTACCCTGCAAGTTAGAAGTAGGGAATGTCGCGGTTAGCGTCTTGTTTTCCTGGTGGTTAAATTTGTGTTATACATTTTTATATTAATATTATGGTATACAAAAACAATTTGCAAAATATGGTTCCTAAGTCGCATAAATATACTTTTTTATTCAATATGTTTTTATGGTTATAAGTATTTGTTTTTCTTTTGTCTTTCATTTAGAAATAAATACAACGCCAGTAATTGACGTAGCTCGTACAACCGGTAAGTTAAAATGGCATAAGAAAGAGTTACAAAATTCAAACTTATCTGAATATAAAAAAAAAGAATAACATTCATTATTATTATTAAAACTGTTATAATTGTTATTTTTATATTCATCATTATTATCATTATATTTTCATATTTATTATTATTATTGTTATTACTTTACATTTCTTCACTTGTTCTTTCCTTATAAATCGTTTCAACATCGCAAGAAATAAATACAACGCCAGAAATTACTGTAGCTCGTACAACCGGTAAGTTAAAATGGAATAAGAGGAAGTTAAAAAATTTAAAATTTTATAAATGGAAAAAATGAAGAACATTCATTCTTATAAACACTGTTATTATAATTGGTTATTATTATACTCATTATTATTATCATTACATTTTTATGTTTATTATTATTGTTTTTATTGTACCTTCCTTTACTTGTTCTTTTCTTAGAAATAGTTCCAACATCGAAAGAGTCTGATTTGGGATCAAAAACTGGTAAGATAGACTAGTGTTAGGTATTTGAATTATAAATTTTTAAAAAATATTCTACTTTCTAAACAACACATGTTCTTACTTATATGACCCTAAAACATTTTTCTCTGGCTGTACAACAAACAAAAACATATTTTATGTATCGTTTATGATTTCATGTTTTTATATATGTTTGGGATATTAAAAGTTAAAGTAGTCGTAGAGTGCAGTTGGTTTTATCCGTGCCAAAAAAAAAAAAAAAATCCACTGGCTTTATAAAAAAGTACTGTACTAGAATTGACTCTAGACCGTGATCGTAACCACCAATGGCTACTCTGTTTTTGAGAGTTATGTTGTCAAGGGAGTTGTGGAAGAAGTGGATTATTTCTTTTTTGACTAATTGCCTTAGAATTTTTAGTATATGCCTATAAACCGTGTATATTTTTTTTAACTAACTGTAACTGTTTGATGTGATGTACAAACACATTACAATATTATTTATTTTAATAGTTTTTCAGCATATTGGACAACGACCTATACAACATGTATGAACTATAAACTGACTTCTAAATACATAAATACTTGATACCCAATATGTTTTACCAGTTATATTTATTTGTTTTTCGTTTGTCTCTCATTTAGAAATAAATACAACGCCAGAAATTGTCATAGCTTATACAACCAGTAAGTAAAGAGAAAGTTACAAATTCATCTAAGTGAAAGAACGAAGAACATTCGATGGATTTTGTTAATTTATAATAATTATTATTTCATTATATTCACTGTTATTATTATTTTTATATTTTTATATTTATTATTATTGTTATTACTGTAACTTTCTTTTCTTCCTTTCTGGCTTGGGATAAAAAACTGGTAAGATAGTGTATGGTATTTTAATTATAAAATTATTTAAAGAGACATTCTCTTATAACCACACCTGTACTTATATGACTGTAAAACAGTATTATCTGGCTGTACAACAAACAAAAACATCGTTTATGTATCTTTTATGATTTCATATATTTTTGTTTTTATATTTGGGATATCATTAGACTTTGAGAGAAGTGTGGAAGAATGATTTCTTCCTTTCAGCAAACTAACTGCCTTAGTATTTTTAGTATAAGCATATAACCATCTATAACTTCATAACCATATGTAACTGTTTGATGTGATGTACAAACACATTACAACATTATTTATTTTAATATTTTTTCAGCATATTGGACACCGACCTATACAACAGGTATGAAATTTAAGCTGAGTTCTAAATACTTTAATGATGTATTGTCCCATGCTAAATACCAAAAAAAACAAACATATTTTTGGAAATTATCTTGCCCATTTTGAAGTAACATAATAGTTATCAACTTGAACATATAGCAATTAGTGTATTTAAAAAATGTCTACCCATCAGTTTACAAAGAAAAATGATAGAAACACCTCCAGTCACTGGAAGTGTTTTATTACTTTTTAAAAAAATTGTCTGGTTTAAAAATTAAGGTACACATTTTTTTAATTCAATAATTTCTATGCAGAAGTTAATAATTTGTACGTTATTGCAAAATGAGCAAGTTGATTTCGAAATTAATTTTTATTATTTTTTGACATTAATAAGGGACAATAAATCTTTAAAAATTAATAAAAACTAAATGACAAGGTAATAATATGAATATTACCTGTTCTGCTGCGACTACTTCTCTTCTAATTCAAATACTGCTGCGCTGCCGCTGCCACCACTACCAGTGGTGTTGGTGAAAACGATGTATTCAATTTCAAATCTTAGCGTCAGTCTGAACTTTTAGGCTTGAATTTCATTTGCTCAAACGTATATATTCCTTCGTATTTACATTCGAATTTGCCATATTGATTCAGAAACAACTTTCTATAGAAACGACGACAGCTTATCAGGGCCTATGGCTACAAGTTGCTATAGTAGCCCAACCCTTTTTTTATTTGAATTTTAACATTTTAATGACACCAGGCGGGACGCTGCCAGCCAAAATATCAGATACAGTTTTATACGGTCTAGCTAGGCCACCCGATATAGACAGGTCTCTATTAAATAGAATTACAGACGATCGGGCCCAATTTTGAAACTGTGCCCTAGCAAGCTGCATGGTTCCTGTAGTACTAGCTAGAGTAGGTCTATGCTAGCTCCACCGAGGCCCACTAATAATAATAATAATAATAATAATACTGTAATAATAATAATAATTATAATAATAATAATAATAATAATAATAATAAATACTATTGCTGTATTAGTGGGCCTATAGTCGTGCGTATTTGCAATTTTCTGTGACTTTTTTTATTATTTCTTTTAAACTTTGTTTTTGCTGTTTTAAAATATCACGACAATATCGGTTTTCACATATTTTGTCAAAATCAAAAACCACCCGCTCGGATGATTACGTTCCTTTTTCACAAACTCGATCACGTTTACGGCGACGCAAAATTCTAGTGCATGCGTAAAAACAATGTTGGGCACAACGGCTTAGGTTTGGCACGACAGGTTCACGAAAAGGCCAACTGCAGCGGTGAGAATAGAATTTGGAGATAAGAGACCATAGTTACTAACTTGAGAGATTTTAAATGCGTGACTACACCAGTTGGCTGAAAGGGGGGGGGGAGTGGGGCGTCCAGGGCCTCTGGCGCTCCGACAATCGCGATATCAGCATTTTTAAGCTAAGATTTCGGGGAGTATTTGGTGACAATACCAGGTATGGTACATAAACAAATACATTTTAGTTTATTTGCAATGTACTTTATGTTTAATTTGAGCACCCGAATTACTATGTACACAAACATTTCATTACTTAAACAAAAATGAATAGGCATACTGATCAATTTTTAGTAACGCGTCAGTGAATTAAGTATTCACGTATTCAAGTTAATGCATGACCGTTTTTGTATTTTTAATAAAACCAAATTCTTTTAATTTGAAATACATTTTCCCATATATTCGTTATCACGCATTGACCTGTGCTAAATGCATGACAAATTTATGATCAGGCATGTGTTTCTGCAAAATGCGTGTTTCATCCAAAATCACTTTGAAAATACGGGACCGTCCTGCACGATGCGAGACGGTTGGTAACTATGCGTCACTATTCAATCGAGTTACTAATTTAATGGATGGATAAGATTCTTAATTGAATAAGTTGACAGGCTGCCACGTGGTTTGGGCTGTTTCAGCAGTAGGTGCAAGTATTTCATGGCTAATAAATACAAATACATAATACATTATAACAATTATGTATTTATGTAATTGTGGTTACTTGTCATCATTAATGATGCTAAAATTAAGTCAAGTTCCTATTAAATAGTACAAAAAAAGATGTTTCATACTCCTAAAGTAGTCTTGGACGTCGCTTCATGGTACAACATTACAGTATTGTATAGCGTGAGGAGTAGGTAGTAGTACCCCAGGTACCAAGCAAACATAGGCCCCATATTATAGGAAATGTATGGGCCAAAATGTGGGCCCCCTACAGTTTGGCCTATACGGGAATGAGATGCCTGTGTACCCTAAATCTTTAAGGGTCCCATAAAGTTGGCCCAAATTTATCTCTGCGCCCTTTAAAGGATATATCTGGGTCCCTTAAGTTTTCAATTATGGTTTCATTTTGGACCCATATGCGTTTGCCCAAATTAATTCATGGGCTTATTGTGGGCTCTATCTGGGTTTTTAAAGGGTTGAATTAGGGTTAGATGTAAATTGGCCCATACGGGAAAGAGCTGCCTGTGCACCCTAAATCTTTAAGGGTTCCATAAAATTGGCCCTAATTAATTTATGGGCCTGTTAAATGATATATTTGGGCCCCTTAGATTTGCATTATAGTTTCATTTGGTACCCATAAGGGTTTTACCAAATTAATTCATGTGCACATTATGGGCTATATTTGGGTTTTTTATGATTGAATTGTACGGGGCTACTATAAATTGGCCCATTAGGTAAAGAACTGCATGTGCACCCTCAATCCAAAAGGGTTTTTTGGACAATTAAACTGGTCCGAATTTCATTTTTTTTTCACTTCATTTTTGTGGCAAGGATCCATTAGGTGAACTTAACCACTATCCTATGTAACATATCGAGGACAGGGGACTGAATAGACTAATACACTGGGGTAACCCCCTATTGGGTTCTTTAAAGTGCACACTAAACAAATGCGTACACTGGGCCTACGATTTAAAGTCCTTATCCGGGAAGACTTGTTCCACCACCGGAACCATGTTGGCGAGTGAGCCGTTTGAACCATCGCCGATATTATAGCTGAAGGTTACGGTGTCCCTGACTTAACTGCTCAGCCAACGAACTGGTCTTTAGCTGGTCCCAGTTCCAATTTGTTTTCAGCTGCTGGTCCCAGTTACATTTGGTCTTCAATTAGTCCCAATTCTAACTGGTCTTCAATTAATCTCAGCTCCATGAAAAATAACAATAAAGATACACAAACCATAATTTTTTAAATTAAAAAACATCAACTGTACTTCATGAGGTAGGGACTTGCATACCCCTTCCTATATTATCATTTGGATTAAGTCTTTACTGTTACGCTTACATTCCTGTTTAAATTAGCATTTTGGTCTGTAATATAAGCCTATTATAATATTAAAGCATCACAAGAGTTTATTACTTAGAACCATATTCAAGAATTGTTTGCCTTACAGGCGTGCATAAAAAACAACGTTAAATGAGGAAACTTGCTGAAAAATATAGTATATTTGGAGTATGTTTCATAATCAGGGGGTAGGCCCCTAAACTTGTAACCTAAACAAAACATTATATTACCTGTGAAAATCAGGCAATTTTGTGTTTCCCCAACTGCCACAATGAGGCTTCAAACAAACATCACTTAGTAAAACTGAGAGACCTGCTGAGACTGAGTGTCCAAGAACTCCTGAAAAAAAGGAACCATTTATTATTTGTAGAGTTGATAATGGTCAGCGTGGTTGCTATTGTACATTCCCATTTATAGGAGATGGATTAACTTGTAACTGTAATATTTATTTTATTTATTTAAATAACTAATATTGTATTGTATTTGCATGACAGTAGGATAGGGTGTTTCAATAATTATATGTAACATTGTGTTGTTTTCCTCCAGTTGATCCTTGTCTGGGGGTTCCGTGTGGACAGAATGGAAAATGTGATACCAGTGACCAAGACCCACGTGGGTATGTCTGCATCTGTAACAGAGGATGGATTGGTGATAACTGCAACGAAAGTTAGTAAACTAATATGTAACAATGTTTTCTATTCCATTAAATAATTTTGCATAATCTTAATTCAGCTAATTTTAAATTTTACAGGAACTGCAATTTGCAGCGCTCATGGTGATCCTCACTATACTACATTTGATGGCTTACGGTATGATTTCCAGGGAGATTGTAATTATATTCTTTGTCAGAGCACAAATTATATTAATCCACCGTTCACCATTCTTCAACAAAATGTAAGAGCACCCAACTCTCCCGTTTCAAGGACACAAGAAGTAACAATAATTGTCTATGATACGGTGAGTCATTTTGGATTGTAGAACATTACCTTCTGATTAATTAGCCTTTCAAAATTTATGAAGATATTGCTTGATACATTAAAGAAAAGATAAAACCCCAAATTTTGAATTATATTTCTGGATTTCTCTTTCTACAGGTGATAGAGTTTAAACAAAATAAAGTTTTACTGATCAATGGAATTGACATGTCACCTCCTGCTAGTCCTGTTCCTGGCCTGAGTATAGAACTAGCTGGTCGTTTTTTGGTAAGTCCTGAAAGTAAAGAAAAATATGAAAAAAATAAGGTAATATGAATTTTATTTACTAATTTGTTTACTTATCAGGTGCTCCAAACAAACTTCAGCCTGGAAGTTAAATGGACTGGAGGTAGTGATGTAGATATTTCCCTTTCGACACGATTCTTCAATTCAACACAAGGCTTATGTGGAAATTTGGACAATGACAGAGACAACGAGTATATTGCAAGCAATGGAGAACAAGTTAGAACATAATTTATTTATATCAAATGATAATTTAACATTGAAATTTAGAGAACCATTTTCATATGCTGTACATAATTATGTTTTGTTTATAGACTGAGAGTATCAATGTATTTGGCAATAGCTGGGTGTATGATCCAGACAACTGTGACGGTGAAATTGGTGATGATCCTCCAGATCCATGTGGTGATAATCCTGGCAAAAAAGCAGAAGCTCAAGCAAAGTGTCAGATCATTACTAACAGCACTGGTTAGTTTTCTTATTTTATTTGTGTGAAGTCTTCTTTCTAGTTGAGTTTCAATTTTTTTCTTTTTAAATTTTATATTATTATTTGATTTTATTTCAGGTCCATTCCAGAACTGCCATAGTGTAGTTCTACCTGAATCATACTACGACAGCTGTGTTTATGATTTATGTGCCACTTTACCAGCTGAATCAGATCTTTGTGAAGGTGTTGGAAATTATGCACAAGCATGTTTGGACAGTAACATTGAAATTGGAGTTTGGAGAAGAACCAATTTCTGTCGTAAGTTCACTGAAATTGAAGTAACTTCTCTTGAGATAAGATAAATGGCAACAAACAATGAATTAATTAATTTTATTTATTTATTTGCAGCATTATCTTGTCCAGCTAATTCACAATACAATCCATGTATGAAACCCTGTCAAGCTAGTTGTTCCCAACCGATTCCAAGAGGTTGTAATGAACCTTGTGTAGAGGGCTGTGAATGCAATGATGATTTTCTGCTAAGTGGAAGCCAGTGTGTCAGACAAAGTGATTGTGGCTGCAAATATGGTTCAAGATATATTGAGGTAATAATCATTTAATGTAATCACTGCAGTGTACATAAAATAATTGTGAAACAGAATGAGAATTATGCTTGTAAGGTCATAATATTTAGTAAATATTGTAATGTCCCCATTTTAGCCTGGTTCAAGCTTTACCAGAGAAGACTGTTCAGAAAGATGCGACTGCACGGGGGGTGGTGGCATTAGCTGTACTAACTTCACCTGTCATTCAGAAAGTATCTGTGGTCCTGTTAATGGAGATTATGGATGTATCTGTAATGAGGGATACATTGGAAATGGATTTGAATGTCAACGTAATTTACTTTTTATTTACTTTTGTTACTGTACTTTATATTTTTGTAATACTTTTTCAGCTCTTCTACTCTATCCAATTTTGTTTCATAATTTGTAGCTAATCCGTGTTTTTTCCAATCCTTGTCAAATAATGGTACATGCACCTCAAGCGGAAGTAGCTTTGTTTGTACCTGTCCAGCTGTATTATAAATTTCTATATTAATATCATATTTTTTTTTCATTTAGAAATAAATACAACGCCAGAAATTGACTTAGATAATACAACCGGTAAGTTTAAATGGCATAAGGGAAAATTACAAAATTATCTAAATGAAAGAACGGAGAAAATTTGATGGATTTTGGTAATATATCATAATTATTATTAACACTATTACTATAATTGATTATTATTCATTGTTATTATTATTATTATTATTATTATTATTATTACTATTATTATTGTTATTATTATTATTACATTATTATTATTATTATACATTTATATTTATTTTTATTTGATGGATTTTGGTAATATATCATAATTATTATTAACACTATTACTATAATTGATTATTGTTATTATTATTATTATAATTACTATTATTATTGTTATTATTATTATTATTATATTATTATTATTATTATTATTATACTTTTATATTTACTTTTATTTTTATTAATGTACGTACCTTTCTTTACTTGATCTTTCCTCAGAATTAGTTTCAACATCACAAAAGTCCAACATGGAATCTGAAATAGGTAAGATAGACTAGTTTACGGAAACTTTTCAAGTGTCTCCAAAATTTGAAAATAGAATAATTAATATAAATACCTCCAAGGCAAACATAAGACTTAATAAGGATATGTTTAATCATTAATAACAATAGTCATACATTATTTACTTATTAAAAAGACATACTTAAGATAAATATTAGGAAAATTATGGGCAGTAGACTGGATTACATTTTGAATTTTACAGTCTAATATTACAAAAATAGAAACTCACTATTGACATAATAATTTGGTTGATTTTATATTCTCTTTTTTGTTAAACCAATGAGTTATTGTTTTTTTTTAAATTTTTTAAATATTACACTCTTCGCAGATGTTGTATGCAGCGGTTCCTTTATGACTGTTTACTTGAACGCTTCACTTGAAAACGCCGACAATGCGCACTTTGTTGATCCTTCATGTACTGTCGCTGGGTATGCTTATCGTAACGGCATTCCCTGGATTTATCTTTACACTCGTTATGACCAGTGCCAAACCTCAATAACGGTAATTATAATCAAAAATTTTACTTAGCACTGGGAGCACAAATAATTTATAAATCGAATAGATAATAATACAGTCCTCAAATATATAAACATGATGTTGAAACAAAGTTCATCAACAAAGTTCCTTTAAATATAGTTGTATGAAGTGGTCACTGATGGGAATCGAAGCCACATTATCTCGCTATATATATATATATATATATATATATATTAAAAGATGAAGATTCCACGTTTGCTTCGATAAATAAAATATAGAAAGACAGCAATAAAAAAACAGATATGAGTTGTAAACATACTAGAGGCAATAGCAATATAATTTATTAAATCACAAATATTTCAAACACTCCTGAGGAAGAACACAGGAGTGTTTGAAATATTTGTGATTTAATAAATTATATTGCTTCTAGTATGTTTACAACTCATAGCTGTTTT
>NW_022744320.1:49875-55019 GCF_011630105.1 Anneissia japonica | reverse complement strand
TGGAATACAAGCTATGTGGCTCGGTTCCAGTAGATACAGAGAATATTTTGTCATTCTTTACGCGTCCTACGAAATAGTGCTGTCTCGTAAGAATTTCGTAGGACGCGTAAAGAATGACAAAATATTCTCTGTATCTACTGGAACCGAGCCACATAGCTTGTATTCCAATATTTGCATTCACACCTGGGCTGTGTATATATATTGTATGGATTGCAAGTGATTTTTTTTAGTCCGCGAAAACGCTGAAACAGCCTCACTGTTGTTCTTGTTACCAAAAGTTGAAAAGCGTCTATCGTCACTAGTTTTGTACGGACATGCATGAAATTTGAAGTTCTTCGCCTTTTTTTAAGCTGGACCCCAGGGTTTTCCCCCTACACCTACAAAACAAAACAGGGGTTTCAAACTTTA
Source organism: Anneissia japonica (assembly GCF_011630105.1). Lineage (NCBI taxonomy): Eukaryota > Metazoa > Echinodermata > Crinoidea > Comatulida > Comatulidae > Anneissia > Anneissia japonica. Next base: position 54,611 of record NW_022744320.1, on the reverse strand, counting down.
AAAGCGTCCAGTGTCGCCATTTTGACCTGACGTGCATGAAATTTTGTACACATAAACTAGTGGTGATTTCAAACAAACGTTCATCGCCTTTTTTGTCAAGTTGGACTCCAGGTTTCCTCCTACACCTACAAAACAAACTTTAAAAGTGCCCAACGTCGCCAGTTTTGAATAAACGAGCAGGACATTTTGTACACATAAACTAGAGGTGATTTTCAACAAACGTTTATCGTCCTTTTTTTAAGTTAGACCGCAGGGTTCCAACTACACTTACAAAACAAAACACGGGTTTTAAACTTTAAAAGCATCCATCGTCGCCCGCTTTGAACGGATGTGTAGGAAATTTTTGTACACATAAACTAGAGGGGATTATTGCCCTTTTTTAAATTTGGACCCCAGGGTTCCCCCTACACCTACAATACGAAACAGGGGTTTTAGCAAGGGCTGTACATTACTGCTATTTACCACTACCGTAATAGTGGCACGGTCGGTTATAAGGATGTGTTCTAAAGGACTTAAGGTCGTGGGTTCGAATCGCGTATTTAGCAAGTTTGAATCGCGTATTTTTTTTTCGTTTTGTTCTCATTCATGTTCGATAAAAAAGAAAACTAACACTGAGATGCGATTCGAAGTTGCAACCTTCTGTTAAGGGTGTGTTCTAAAGAACTTACGGTCGTGAGCTTGAAACGCGTCTTGGTATTCATTTTTTTTAAAGATTTTTTTTTTAATTTTAAGTATTTTTACTCGTACAAATGATTATTTAAAAATAATGTTTATTTTTTTCTCGTACGAATAAACATTCTAATTATTTAAAAATTACTGTACTTTATTGCCATTACCACTAATAAGGCACGTCGCATGAATGGGGCGGTCGGTGGGAGTGTTCCAAAGAACTTAAGGTCGTGTGTTCAAAACGCGTCTAGGTATTCATTTTTCCCCCAATTTATTTATTTTAATATTGTACAAATGATCATTCCAAATAATGTTATTTTTTTTGTACAAATAAACATTCTAATTATTTAAAAATGTCTATCTTATTAGCTCTTACAAAAAACCCAATATAATAACTTGCGCCTGTACTGTATGTAAGCACGGAGGAACGTGCGGACCTGGTGAGCAGTCGCTTTTGTTAAAAATAAACGTTGCCTTATCGTTCATAACTCTTTACCAATCTATATTCCAGAGTCGACTTTAAAAGGAATATTTCCAGCGTTTACTTCAGCGCTGTTGTTTGCTGTTAGTCTTGTTGCCCTGGCAGTTGGATGTGTTTTCTGGGTCAAGGGTCGGGCAAATTCCCGATTTGTCTACCAAAGAATTGGAAAACAACGTGGACGAAATGTAAAACAACAACACTAAGCTGTGAACTGAAAAGTCTTTCGCTTTTATTAAAGATTCTATTTGCGTAATACATTTAGTAGATTAATAGTTGGATTTAAAAAAAATTATATTCTATAGTTGCATTACCGATTATGCTATTAGTTTTAAACTTTTGCCGCCTTTTTATAAAAGGCACATACATATATTTATTAATCTTGGCCTTGTTTTGAAATGAGGATGATTGTTATTATTAATTATTTCAAATACTTTATATTTAATGTACTAACATTTTGATTCACTTATAATTATTTTGAGTTATTGAAATTTTGAGCCCATTGATATTAGCAAATTTTTTTATTTACACTGTCTTACTGCATGTCCAATGCCTGATTTTCATAAAATCGCTACGCGCTATCGCTGACAGCTTTTGGCCAAGCTGATTATTAGTTAAATCAGGGCACCTTTCTGATTGTGTAGGGACAACTACGCAATGTATCGATTGCAGTGAACACAGTGTAGTGACTGGGAGCGATTTTAAGGAAGCCAGGCTTCCAGGTACAGAGATACAGAATATTTGTGAGTATTGCACTGTGTAACTGAACGAAATTGTTTCATTTTAATTAGTAAAGTATTAAAATAAATAAATAATACTGCTAATCATCTTACTTGTCTATGTTAAATGTTATCAATCAATCAAACACTGGACCAAATAACATATCAATCAATTAATCAATCAACGAACAAAGCCGATAAGTGAAACAGTGGCGTATTTTGAAGGAGTGGGCAGGGTTAAGTTTTTATGATGAGGGGTTGCTCGCCCAGCCTAAATCATGTATATGATACATGAGGTCATTTTGTCAACTACTTTGACGAATTGTTTTGTTAGAGTGCCGGGGGTGTGGCATGAGCTTTTATGTTGGAAACATATTCACTTAAAATCTGCATGTACAATTAAACAAGGTAAATGATTTCATAACTTACAGCCTGAGAATCTGATATGAAATTGTACACAGTTAGTATTGTTGATGAAAAAACAACAGTTATTTCGCACTGTGGCAGAGAGACGATAGAAAATAATCAGCTGGTTAAATATAAGCTTTTCAAATTTCCTAAATGGCTTTAGTTTTCGGGGATTTGCACATAAGCCTTGTTGAGGGGCTAAGCCCATAACCCCACCCATTTATGCTGCCGTCGGAGAGCTGGGCTACTCCCAGTCGGGAACATCAGACCTCAGTCGGGCAAATCCAGGTGCCACCACTGACATGAGCAGGTACACCACATGCACCCTGGTACACTGTTAATTTCAAGGAGTCAATTTAAATTCAAAAAGTGGTGTTAATAAAAAAAAGGTTCAAAACGACTCCTTTTTTAGAGTAATATCTTATCTTTGTATCCGGGTGATTCCCATCCATTTTTATGGAGTTAATAATATTCCCTTTGGGAAGTAAAAATACAAGAGTAAATATATTACTCCAAAAAAAAGAGTCGTTCTGTACTTTTAAATCCACTTTTGGGGTTTAAATTGACTCCTTGAAAATAATTTGAATAAACTACAAATCAATCAAGACTACACAAACTAACAAACTATAACTTGTCATTCTTTTATTTTTCACGAAATACATTATTCCTTTACCCCTTATAAAAAAAATCGTGCCTATAATGGCAGATTAGCGAGACAAATACCTTTCAAAAATTATTGAGCTTGTAAACTCTTATTTTACACCAGCTGCAGCAAAAGTCAAAGTGTGTTGACATGTTTGTTGGCTTCCTTTATCTTTTTAAACAATTTTGTGGATTCTAGGAAGATATAATTCTTGTTTTTTTAGGATATTGTATGGTAAAAACATAGAAGGTGCATAGTGTAGAACATTGTATTTATTTTAAGCACGCCCTCAATGTGCGTTACCCATACCAAAGATCTTATAAACACAAGATAGCGTTCTCCGGGATTTACGCGTGCAAATTCTGTAATAAGGCATGAATGGCGCCCTCTTGTTAAATTGGAAACTTTTGACCCTTGACCGCTCTGATCTGAACATACAGTACACCGCCTGTGAACAGCAGAACAGGAACCATCTCAGATCCATGGCAACAGATAGGACGCCCTCTTCCAAAACTTATTACTTTTTCTCTTCGGTAATAGCGCATGAATGGCGCTAAATGGGAAACTTTTGAACCTTGACCGACGCTTCTATTTGTTACGCGTAAATCGCGGAGAACGCTATCTTGTGTTTATAAGATCTTTGCCAATACTCATATACATGTTACAGTGGTTCCGCCAAACAGTAAAAAAAAAATTAATAAGGTGTTATAACTCCATAATACGGCGTTGTAACGCCCTAATTGCGGCGTTATAACGCCCTAATTGCGGCGTTATAATCCCCTAATTACGGTGTTATACGCCCTAATACGGCGTTATAATGGCCACAGGCTATGTTCAGACACAACGACTTACGCTAGTATCGTTAATCGAGTGGTGTGAACTTGGGCGCGGTGTAGTGAACGCCAGTAATAGGGAGCTTACGAAAGAAGACGCGGCCAGTTCTACGACGACCTAATAACTCATGGACACAACTGCGCATGCCTGATTTCGATTTGCCGTTGTCTCTAACTTTTCTTCGACGGGAAATTTGGCAATCGGCTTTGTGCAGAAAACTGCAACGTGAATTTTGTTTTGCTCAACTGCGCATGATCAATACACCACACTTTGCACGTTTTATTTACTTAGCGCTAGGCCTGGGCGCGGGTTATTCAAGCAAATTTATTAAACTAGAATACAAAAATAAGTAGAATTTCTATTAATTATGGTTATGCCTGAAGTTATAATGCATATAGGCCTGGCCTAGATCGAATTTAGAGCACAGGCCTGTATTTGCTTAGCAGTAAATAAAAGACTTGGATTCGTACTCGGATCATGAGATTGAGAGAGCAAGGTCCTTCCTTCCTACCTGAGTCTACTACCTAGGCATGATACTACTTAGCCTAGGGCCTAGGCCTAGATGCCTAGACCCTAATTAATAATAATAATTATAAGTATAGGCCTATAGCCTTGGCTGAGGCATATATGCCTATGCCCAAATGAAAAAACGCGTCTAGGTATTTATTTTTTCCCCCAATTTATTTATTTTAATATTGTACAAATGATCATTCCAAATAATGTTATTTTTTTTGTACAAATAAACATTCTAATTATTTAAAAATGTCTATCTTATTATCTTACAAAAAACCCAATATAATAACTTGCGCCTGTACTGTATGTAAGCACGGAGGAACGTGCGGACCTGGTGAGCAGTCGCTTTTGTTAAAAATAAACGTTGCCTTATCGTTCATAACTCTTTACCAATCTATATTCCAGAGTCGACTTTAAAAGGAATATTTCCAGCGTTTACTTCAGCGCTGTTGTTTGCTGTTAGTCTTGTTGC
>NW_022744320.1:43754-49591 GCF_011630105.1 Anneissia japonica | reverse complement strand
TTTCATTTTTATTTTACTAGCCCTCTTTGTGATGACATAGATATTTCGGAAATGATAAATAATTTAAAAAAAACCAACACTGGCTCAAATTCGTTTACACTCGGTGGCGGAGGTAGCAAGGCGAACCAACTATATTGAATGCTGTTTACACTCACAATTTCAGAGTTATAGATAGTAGGCCTACAATGATTAAACGGCAAAGCAAGCCCAAATCGTCTTAATTCACGACATCACATGAGACATTTTTTCCATGTGGTATCCATTCCTTTTCGATATCTGCGTAAATTTTAGAACTATTTTTTGCTCTCCTTAGATGTTTTCTTCAACGCAGATCTAGGGTGCATAGGCCTAAATGGTGAATCCCCACAAATTTCAACATATTTGTGAAAAGTAAACAACTTCATCATTATAAAAATTGTATTTTCAATTTATTTTGGTGGATTTTATTAAATGTTTATAAACTTAAAAAAGAATGTATTTCAATTATTGAATCAATATTCTGACCTTTAATTCCAAATTCGTAAATTCTAGGCCTATTCTAACCTACTCAGTAAGTATACTAATTAATGAGGTTGTGATCATCACTGCATGTGATTGCACATGTGCAACCACTGTACAGTGTATACTAAGAAGTTCAAATGGGAAACTAATTTGCCGTACCATATGACATACCACGATGTTCAATCATCATCAATCAATGTGTTTGAATCGATATTAGGCCTACAGGAAAATAATTTGTTAATAAAACATTGATAAACATTGTTCATTTTGTAGGATGCTTGAATACCATACAAAATTAGGGAATATCATATGAGTGAGTAGTGTATGTGTGTAAACTTGTCTCTTTCTTATCTGTGCCTGGGATAGCCAGCTAAGTCCGGGTCCTAGCAACTGAGGTAGGCTGCAGGCTTATATGGTGCCTAAGCCATGCCAAGGCAGCCTACACAGTGGCTGTAGGCCTATCTAACCTAGGCCTAAACTCACGATACGATATTTTCAGCTATTGTATGATATTCCTCTCATGAATTAAATTTAGGCTTTTTGAGATTCGCGAAAGTTTAATGTCGCGAAAACGGCCGAAATTATCAATTCGCGAAAGTTTCTGGTTTACAATATCTATTTAGGCTAGGCCTATGTATGAAGATACAGTATATGTAAAAATATCAACTTTTTTTACAGCTCATGAATAGTTGATTCTGAAAACTGTTTAAAAAAAATGATGTAGAGAAATGCCATCAAATGGGCTTAAAAAACTCTAATACCCTGGAGCGCAATGGCGCTTCGCCCCCTTGACCCCCGACCAGGGCTTTGCCCCTGGACCCCGATGGGGGCCTAGGCGCCCCCCATACCCCCGGCCTATTTCAATTTACTCTCCTGTTACTTTCAAATTTCTCCTGCTACTCAAATTCATAAATAAACCCCTGAGTATTGTTGATGAAAAAACAACAGTTATTTCGCACTGTGGCAGAGACGATAGAAAATAATCAGCTGGTTAAATATAAGCTTTTCAAATTTCCTAAATTGCTGGAGTTTTCGGGGATTTGCACATAAGCCCTTGTTGAGGGGCTAAGCCCATAACCCCACCCATTTATGCTTTCGCCGGAGAGCTGGGCTACTCCTAGTCGGGAACGTCAGAACTCAGTCGAACAAATCCAGGTGCCACCACTGACATGAGCAGGTACACCACTTGCACCCTGGTACACTGTTAATTTCAAGGAGTCAATTTAACTTCAAAAAGTGGGTGTTAATAAAAAAAAAAAAGGTTCCAAACGACTCCTTTTCTAGAATAATATCTTATCTTTGTATCCGGGTGATTCCCACCCCTTTTTATGGAGTTAATAATACTCCCTTTGGGAAGTAAAAATACAAGAGTAAATATATTACTCCAAAAAAAGGAGTCGTTCTGTACTTTTAAATCCACTTTTGGGGTTTAAATTGACTCCTTGAAAATAATTTGAATAAACTACAAATCAATCAAGACTACACAAACTAACAAACTATAACTTGTCATTCTTTTATTTTTCACGAAATACATTATTCCTTTACCCCTTATAAAAAAAATCGTGCCTATAATGGCAGATTAGCGAGACAAATACTTCTTAAAAATTAATGAGCTTGTAAACTCTTATTTTACACCAGCTGCAGCAAAAGTCAAAGTGTGTTGACATGTTTGTTGGCTTCCTTTATCTTTTTAAACAATTTTGTGGATTCTAGGAAGATATAGTTCTTGTTTTTTTTTAGGATATTGTATGGTAAAAACATAGAAGGTGCATAGTGTAGAACATTGTATTTATTTTAAGCACGCCCTCTATGTGCGTTACCCATACTCATATACATGTTACAGTGGTTCCGCCAAACAGTAAAAAAAAATTAATAAGGCGTTATAACTCCATAATACGGCGTTGTAACGCCCTAATTGCGGCGTTATAACGCCATAATACGGCGTTATAACGCCCTAATTGCGGCGTTATAATCCCCTAATTACGGTGTTATACGCCCTAATACGGCGTTATAACGGCCACAGGCTATGTTCAGACACAACGACTTACGCTAGTATCGTTAATCGAGTGGTGTGAACTTGGGCGCGGTGTAGTGAACGCCAGTAATAGGGAGCTTACGAAAGAAGACGCGGCCAGTTCTACACAACTGCGCATGCCTGATTTCGATTTTCCGTTGTCTTTAACTTTTCTTCGACGGGAAATTTGGCAATCGGCATTGTGCAGAAAACTGCAACGTGAAATTTGTTTTGCTCAACTGCGCATGATCAATACACCACACTTTGCACGTTTTATTTACTTAGCGCTAGGCCTGGGCGCGGGCTATTCAAGCAAATTTATTAAACTAGAATACAAAGATAAGTAGAATTTCTATTAATTATGGTTATGCCTGAAGTTATATAATGCATATAGGCCTGGCCTAGATCGAATTTAGAGCACAGGCCTGTATTTGCTTAGCATAATAAATAAAAGACTTGTATTCGTACTCGGATCATGAGATTGAGAGAGCAAGGTCCTTCCTTCCTACATGAGTCTACTACCTAGGCATGATATAATTATAATCATTATACATATAATAATAATTATAAGTATAGGCCTATAGCTTAGGCTGAGGCATATATAGGCCTATGCCCAAATAAAAAATAAGGAAGGAATGCTCTAGCCTACTATGGTAGGTAGGCCAAGGTAGGCTTGATTACAAACATATTATTCTAAAAATTAGACAGTTTAAATTATGAAATTGAGTTTTTCAGAGTCAGACAGAAAAATCTAGTATCAGCAGACTATGGAGGCAATAAAAAGAGGTTGACCAGATTGCTAATCCAATAGCAAAATTAATAACATACTATGTGTAAGACTCTACCTCCTTGCCCCATTCAACAAAATAAAATAAATACAAATAATTAATTATGTGTACATAAAGTTTACAATATACAAAATTACCATAAAATATTCTTTAAGCAATTAAAATTCAGATATAATCAGTTATAAAATGCATTAAAATCTAGTTGCTGTGCATAGAATATAATAAAAAGTGTTTATAAAAAAAATACAGTGACAAAGTTAAAAAGCAACACTTTAAAAATACTGCAAAAAAAAAAAAATAAAATTCAATTGATGGGCAAATTATTATAATAAAATGATATCAAATTACCCGAATGAGCCTTTATAGGAGATAAAGGATAATCACAAACTTATCCTTAAATTACTAGATTTGTTTGGCAGCTAGTGTGGATGAATTTTATGTGATTAAGATGTCTGTTATTTTAATTATATTATTTATATTAGGGCCATACTTTTTATATATGCATTTAGCCACTTAATCCCTACATTTTTTACATGCATTTTTGTTAAAAAATGGAATCCCTTGTAACACCAGGATGAATAAAAATATAGAACCATCCAAAATACCTCAATGTTGCTTAACCAAAATTCAAACATGGATATCTATGCTTAAGCAGAATCCCTTATTTTTCTGTTCTGTTCCCTTCTCTGGACTCAGTTAACCCATTTCTGCCAAAGAGTCTCCAAATTTAGTTATATTTAAGATGAATCTCAAAATTCTGTTATTTTCTAAAGATTTTTATTTTCCCTCTGATGATTTTTAAATTGGCACATTAAAAATTTCTGATTTATTATTAATATTATCATTATTCACTAAATTTATTACATGAAAACTATGTATTTTTTTAAAAGAAATGTATGCATAAAATAATCTGTCCTTTAACAATTTATGTTAGAATAGTAAGCTCCCTGATTCATATCTTTACTCTGAATTTTTAAGCCTGATAACTATACCTGAAAATATTAAAAGGTTTTTTTTTTCTTCTACAGATGGATTATCAAACATCCTGCACTGGAAGAGAATAGATGCAGCAAGTAAATACTGTAATATTACATACATCATTTGCTTGAGGAGTTTTACAAAAAAAAATATATATAATTAAAATAGTTTTCTATGCCATTTTCTTAGTATTAACAAAATGCACAATTCCATAACCAGCTAGAATCAGTGCGTGGTAGCCAATTGGCTTGAAATGTTTGCATTACACAAAACAGACGTAACTCTTAGATAACATAATTTTATTGTCTGTCAAGAATAAAAATATATATGCTGTACAAGCATGATACACAAATTACTGTATAGATTAAACATGTATTTTTCACTGAAAATTGAGGAAAAAGATCATTTATTAAATATACTCATTGCTATGTTGTTAATTTATTTTTATTTAAAATAAGATAATTTCAGAAATGATTGTTAGGATTTTTAGGTATTTTGAATTGGACAACACAAAGAATTATCAATAAATTAATTACTGAAATTTAAATAACCATTAAAAATATAATATAAATACTGTATAAAAATTACATACCTCAATAAAGCTTACAAACCAGATTATTATTATTATTATTATTATTATTATTATTATTATTACAATGAATAACAGTATAATAACATAATATGCCACTATTAAAAAGGATAGAGACGGTGTGTGAACATAAGTATAAAATAAGAGATAGCAATTAATAATAATAATACTAATAATAGAGGTTGTACTGTTTAAACATTGTTCTATCTTATGGTTCAATGTTGCCTGAATGAAAGCATCCAGAAATAAAAATTGTCAAAGTTTTGATCCACTATACCTCTTGTTTTTGCCATACATGTCATACCAATATATTTTAATAAACATAAATTTGAAACTCAACTGAATATAATGTTACTTAGTCAGGGTACTATCAATACGTGGTACTAAAATATTTCAAAACTAATTAATTTTAATTATTACTCACTAAACTTTTCTTTTCAAGTTGTAAAAGTACTGTATTAATACTACATTTAGAGTGTGTAATACTTTTGTCATCATGTAAGCATGAACTTTCCACGATGGTATAAGTAAGAAATAACAGCTGTATATTTAAAATAATGCTACTGTACATGATGTTTTATGGAAAACTTGGTATAAATAACAAGCATCATCGGAAGGATGTGGAATAACAGTCATACAATAATCAATCAATTGAAAAAAAATAAATGCTAAAGTACCTATTATTACTACTGGTTATACTGGGTATTTCAAGAGAAAACATAAGCCATTGGAAAAGTAAAGCAGACAGAACATTTATGGTACTAATCAAAATAATGGTGAGAAGTTTAGTCGGGTTCGGCTATATGATATTGAAAAACTACAAAACAGTATAACCGTATAAAGTATCACTATTATACCATCACATAAACATAACAAAATTGTTAATAACATTTTTAGAACCATATGCACCACTCAACTAAAGTTTATGATTTTCCACTCATTAATTTTTATTTTTTGCTTAATCCAA
>NW_022744320.1:30773-41010 GCF_011630105.1 Anneissia japonica | reverse complement strand
ATATATATATATATATATATGTTTCTGTGTGTGTGTATGTATGCGCTGCTCAGGTACTAAAGTAGTATTGGTAGTTGACGATGCCGACTGAGATGTAATAATTGATATTTTTTGGGTGTAATATTGCAGTTGTTACGATGATAATGATATTATTGATGGTAATGAAATAAAACAGTATCGAAATGATAATAAACAGTATAAATTCCGTACATCATTTAACATTACTAGTACTAATAATAATAATGTTATACTTATATAGCGCATTATGCCCCAATATATGCTTTACAAATAGCATTACTCTGTCATTGGAGTAAACGCCCATGGAACACAAACTCAGCTCCATTAGGTGTTCAATCTGTGAACACTTTGTGCTCCACTGTGTGTTCATTCCGTGGACACTGTGTTATCGGTGAGGTTTGCACTGAGTGCACTGTGTGTAACACAGTGTGTTCCATACAGTGAACAAAGAGTCGCCAAATAGTAAACAGAAAGTCGTCACACAGTTAACACCACACAGTGAACACAGCGCCGCCATACAATGAACACACCGTCATCACACAAAAAACACAGTGTCATTGTCCTCACACAGAGAACACAGTGTCTCGAACCTAAGAACACGGTTATTATAAAATGATATGATATGAAATCAGTAGCTTAGCGCAGTCAGCTCAGGGAACAGTGAATTTACTGTTCCCTGGCCAGCGAAACTGGTGGTAGCCACTGTGTGTGCGCTAAACCGTAGATATGTCTTGGTCCTCGGTTCAATTCCCACAGCCTCTCTTTGTATTTCAGCTGGAGGACTGAAATGAAAATTACGATAGCGCATCGTCTTTCGGATGAGACGTTTAAGCCGTTGGTCTCGTGTGCATTTGGCACATGTGCACGTTAACAAACGCTGTACACACTTCTGAAGAGAGTTGGGGATTGTCTACCGGTGTACAATAGGAGTCTCAAGTCTCCCGTAAGTCGCTGGATTCTCCCTGAAATCGGGACGGCCTTCCGCACTCGCAAGCAAGCAAGAATATTTCGAAAAATAACCCTTCTCTCGCAGATTTAAAAAAATTAATATTTAATGATAATAAATCCAGATAAACAGGAACACAAAATTGCTTTTAATGATAGGGGCCTAAAAAGGAAAGAAATACGATCTATACTTTATAGATTTGTGCAGGCGTTTTGGCGGCAAGTTGTAACAAACATTTCTGCCTTACACTTAAATTAGATGATGACGATGTTTATTCATGAAGTCTAGTAAAATGTTTTAATAGCCTAACTTCTTGTGCTTCTTAATGAAAATATCAAATTTTAGTTAATAATGTCTATGGTGTCTATTAAGAGCGAATATTAAATTAAAAATATTAATATTTCATAAACAAAAATTGTATTATTGTACACGGAAAATATTTATGTAGGCTCTTCGGTAGAGAAAATTAAAATTACATTGTTAATGTTAATATTGATGAAATATAATATTTCAAAGCTTTAGGCTTCAAAAAGCGGATATTAATTTTGCGTAAATAGTTTAAGAATCGTTGATGTCTATTAATAGAGAACGTATTAATATTTATAAGGTAAATGAAAAAATCTTACACAGACAATGATGAATGATGGTAATATAGTTTTACTTTATCTCTAAGAATCAGTCATTGATAGATTATCGTTAGAACAAAAAAAATATTGACGGTTAAAAATTAGAAAAAATAAAACAAATTTTAATATCCAACGATGTGTTTGGAAATGGATATCTTCATATCTGACAGGTAGAAGACAAAGAGTCAGCTTTAGATGAGTTGCCTCTACTTCACTTCCGGTCACTTCTGGTATCCCTCAAGGTAGCTGCCTAGGTCCGATCCTGTTTAATATGTTTGTTAATGATATTAATATTAATGTTTTATCTTCATGCATACTTTTTGCTGATGATATAGTACTATACAGGCATAGACGTAGTGTGAATGATATTATTACTCTACAAAAGGATATTGACAGTTTGTGTATTTGGGCTAATGATAATAAAATTAAGTTTAACGCTAAAAAGACTAAAGTAATACACATCACGCGTAAGCATAGTTTTGATAAGCAACCTACCTACTTAATGGTGAAATAATTCAACTGGATCAAGTTGAATTGGAAATTTCAAATTGACAATGTAATGGCTAGAGCTAACAGAATGGTAGGTTTTTTTTTCTGTTGCCGGTAATTGCTCTCAAGACGCTATTTCATATCTATACAAAGCATTTAAAGCAATTCTTGAATATGGTTTACCGGCATGGTGTCCAGGAACTGCAAGTAACATTGACCGTATCGAAAAAGTTCAAAGAAGGGTATCTAGTAGAATTCTTAGACCCCACTGTAGGCTCTGTCTCTTATACACATCTAGATGTGTATAAGAGACAGATTAATATATCTGTCAACCTACTGTGGTTGGTATAATGTGAGGAATATATAACTATATACTTACCACTTTTTGAGCGGGGCCCTGCATAGAATCCATGACCATCATATTCAACAGAATCTGCATCAGCCGTTTGTTGGACCGTAAACCCAACTGATTCTACTAAAGCTGGTGTTGACCACTGCCACATAACTGTATCACCCGCAATTATCTCTAGCACCTGTGGATCCCACTTGTAACCAACGCCATAATCTACAAAAGAGAAACAAATAAAAAATAAAAATACTATAATTTGTATAAATAATCAATCATAAAATAGCGAGGGATTGAAACCCCGACCTCTTGGTTGGGAAACCTAACCGTTCACACTGAGCCAAACCACTTTGTGGGTTTCGAAATCAATTACTTCTTATTAGTAGGTAGTAATTGTAATATATTTAAATAATTATTAAAATCATTAATCGTCTATTCGTTTATTTTTCGATGTTTATATAAGGTTGGTTGCTTCCTGAACATTGTTTTCAGAAACATTCAAGTCAACCCGCGTCATACCGAATCACTCACGTTTATTCATTTTGCTCATTCTAATGCTTTAATATATACTCCAATCCATAATTTTCCTGTTGTTTGGTCATCACCTCTTCTTTTAATTCAAGATTATGCTGTTGTTCATCCTCTTAAATTATTTTATTTAAGTTAAAAAAACACCTACTTGATAACACATCAGTTTGTTTAAATTGCAACTCCCTGATTCTGTGCAATTTTAATTATATTTCACTTCCATAAACCCATCCCTTTTCAATTGCATTTTTTTTTTAAATCTTGCATTTTATTTACCTCTATTTTACTGGACCTTTCAATTTGTTGGTCTTTGAATTGCTTTTTTATCGAATTTGTAAATGTCTGAATTTGTACTAGGCCTATGCATTCATTCTGTTGTTTGTACAGGGGTTGCAGACACATTCGTGTTATGGCGCATTGTTGCTGATGCAACACTTAGACCGTTTGATTTCAAATAAATAAATGAAAATGAAATGATTAGTTAGTTGAATTTCATCTTCCTCCTCGCTCACCGCCAATCCCCTAACTTGAAAACCCTACTAACATCTTCACGCACCACCACTACACCCCCTCACATGGTAACATAAAAATAACAAGCCCCGTTGTCAATTTTGCAAGCATATTGTAACTGATAGCAATATTTCACTCCCGATCACCAATCACAAAATTTACCCACCTCCTCTTTCATGCAACTCATCTAACGTTATCTACCGTACTTTATAACATGTAAGGTATGTGATCACGGTACCTGCATTGAGAAACCTGTGCCACTTTTAGAAGTAAGTTTAACAACCACAAATCGTCAATCCGCACAAGTAAAAACCTCCCATTGCCATTCATTTTAATTCTCCTAATCACAGCATCAATGATTATACTACAGATATTAAATGTACCCTTATAGCTAGCAACTTTACATCATTGAAAATCGCCGTGTTACCGAATTTAAACTCATTCTCAAGCACAAAACCCACATTATTGGGCTTAATAGAGACATTGATTTTCTAGTGACTACAAATTTCCATACGCTTAAACTGCATGAGTTCTTTCCATTCGTCATAATATAATTATGTATAATACAAAATCCTGCTTCTATGCCTACTATTCTGCCCCCCCCCCATGGCAAAAGGGCATAACTGACATTTTTGGCGAAAATGAGTTACAACATTTATTTATAGCAAATGGCATGACAAAAAGGTATAAATGCACAGTTTACTCGAATCAACTGTGTTTACTAAGCAAACAACAACTTACATTTCCATCTAAATCTATATATATATATAATACATTTTCTAAATATTTTATTAGAATATAAAAAAACAATAATATTCGTAATCATTTTATTATTGAATTTGGATCATAGAAAAGAATTGCTAATAATAATCATAATAATAATAATAATAATAATAATAATAATAATAATAATAGGCCTAATTTATATTGGTAATTACATGACTTAAAATATAAATTTATTATTTTACTTTGTAAATAAAATTTTAAAAATAATTGTAATTCTTGTTTAACGTACACATAAAAACAGTCACATGAGCATTCTAACTAAACAGCAGTTCTATTTTATATACGCATACGCATGCATTCTTCACGCAGTGACGTAACGCCTATGTGCTCTTGTGCTCCCAGACCCCTAGGGGTCCATAAGGCCTCCTACCCAAAGGGTCCTCGATCTAGCACCTTTAGCCAAAAAGGCTTTGTTGATACATAATAGCATACTAATGTTAATTCATTTTCTTGTTTGTATACTTGGTTAGCCTATACATGGGTTTTTAATCGTTTGTAATTTTATTATTTATTATTTAATGCGTTTCTTTGGTTTTATTGTACATTTATTTTATAGTTTATACATGACTAACATATGAAATTATATATTGAATGTTATTTTTGAAAAATCTGACTCAAAATTTCGTTGAAAGGAACTAAACTGGGTACTTATATCCTTTTGCCAAAGTTTGTCAACATGTCTTGAATCAGAAAACCCACGGCAAAAGGGCATAACTGACATTTTGAGCGCAAAAATCAATATTTATAGAAATTTATATATGTTTATATATATATTTTATATATATTTTATATATATGTTTTATTATATATACATTACATTTATTATCAGAAATATATATATATATATAAATATATATATTCGTTTTTTTATATAACGCCTTCATTTGCAGACAAGAAGTGCTTCTGTCCCAGGTCATGTGGTCCACATCCTTAAGTGTTGCTGCTGATGGTTAGCGCATGAGCAGGACAACCCACCAGGCGGAGAGAAGCATTGCAAATTTAAAGTGCCTTGCTCACAAGGACACAAGCGAAATGCAAATTTTTAAATCCTAAAAACTGTGATTCTGAAGTTTTTGAGCTTGGTTTCATTAGGTCATTACTATTTACCAGCCCTGTTGTGACGTACGGTACGTGTCTAGTACCCTTATTGAATAAAACGCAATCCAGTTTTGAATTTCTGTTTATTTGAATTTTTATTTTATTTTAGCAAACAGAATAAACGCAAATAACACAGCAAATTACTCACAATATGCCGTAGGTGAAAAATGTCGCATAATATAGCTCAGAGAGTGAAGTTATTATGGTTGAAAGAAAAAAAACAGAACTGTAAATTTAATAAGTAAAGGAATATCAAACAAGGTACACTCAGATTTCCAAATTTCTGATAATAAATGTATGACCAAAGGGAACATGCTTTTTTATTTTTTCTTTGTTTCTTTGTTTAGATATTTTCTTTAAAAATGGTAGTTCATTGAAGTTTCACTTAATATAACAGTATTAAATATTTTATTATTTATATTTTCAATTTTCTAGAGAGAACATTTGGTCGTCATTGACAATTCCTCCTTTGTAAAATGTTGACAGTCAGTCAACAATGCAAAAACAACACTACAAAAAGTACAAGTTAAAACAAGCAAACTCAGATTATAAACGTTTTAATTGCTTAAAATTACTTATTAGTCTAGAATGTTGAGACGAAAAGAACATAAAAATTTGGTTAATTTATTGCTAATTATTGGCCCTTTTGTGTCGGGTACGGTATAATATCTATCATTTTGACGAAACGATATCTGACGTCTCAATAATTAATAGAATTTATACATTATGATTTTGTATAGATTGTTGTGATATGATGACCATTAATAATCATGAGAGAATGTTATACCAACAAATTTGCAAGATGTGCAAGTCAATAGTATATGCAATTGGTAATGTAGTTCTTTTTGCGAGTGATATGAAAGACTTTGCACGTATTAGAATATAATTCATCATATTTTCTTTGCACAATTGAGAGATTTGGGATGATATTGCCATGGGGAGGTCAAATTCAAAATCATTTAATAGAAGCGGAGCACGTATCCCTGTGGGACTCCAACATTATTCGCTGTAATAACGAAGTAAATAGCATCAATTTCAGGGGTTTACATTTTACTAGTGTTTTAGACCATTATGTAGTCTGTTTGACAAAAGATCTATGTGGGTGAAAACGGTAATCGTTCACTAACAAATTGTTATCATCAAGTAACAGTCGGAAATCTGGAATTCGTCAAACTGAGAGGAATTCATATGTTTTTTAAAGCTATAGTAGACTTGGGCAGCAGGATTGCAATCCACTTTTTGATAGACCGAGTTATATTATGGAAAGAAGATAATTGTGGAACATGATTGAGATTATGTAGTAGATTTTAAGATAAACAGCGCCATCCCTTTTACAATGGTGCTTGTTCATGCAAGTCAATTACGTTTAGAAATTCATATTGAAATCACACGGTGTTGCTTGAGGCATTTAAATATTGCGGCCTCTCACAATTGTGTGATTATATTCGACGAAAACAGCAATATCAATTTAGTTGCATAAAATAATTATTGACATTCAGTGGTTTCTCTACTCTATAATAGCCTACATCAGTAACACTAACAACTCATATCCAACGTAGAAGTATAAATTCATAAGTGTAAAAACCAAGCAGCATTCAATGTTGGACATTCTGAAAATCGTTTTCGTTAATTCGTTGCTAATTATCAGCCCTGTTGTGTCGGGTAAGTATAATTTTGACTAAACAATATTTAAGAACTAAATAAATAAATAATTAAATAATTAGTAGAAATAATTCATAATAATAATAATAATAATTCATTTAGACATTGTAGTGGCAGGCCTAGCAGTAGTAGTAGTAGTAGTAGTAGTAGTAGTAGTAGTAGTAGTAGTAGTAGTAGTAGTAGTGGTGATGGTGGTGGTAGTAGTAGTAGTAGTACCAGGAACGGCAGCAGTAGCAGTAGTAGTAATTATCATTATCTTCATCAACAACATCATCATCTTCATCATATTTAAGAAATTTTATTTTTTTATGTTTGTTAATAATGAAAAAAATATGAATATAGTGTAGCCAATATTCATTAGTAATACTTCTTAATAAGGATAAACTAAACCGGTTTAAAATATTAATCTTAACCTTTGATACCCAGTTTGTATCATATTCAAGTTAGGCGAGCGTTTGAAAAGTAGGCCTAGACAATTAGCCTGTACTCTATCCATATTTTTTCGACCAGGTAAAACTATTTAAAAAGAAATCTTCTTAAAATAATAGATTCTAAAACTGGTTACCGGTACCCCTTAACATAGCATGCGACCATGGCGGTATACGTTTTATACCGCCATGCTTAAACCAAAATACATATGCAAAGAAATGTACCAAAACTCCCCTTTGCCATTTATAGCTAATACTCAATATCAGCCTGTAAACAATAATCATTAATAAGTTTAGATTAAAACTTGGTTTCTTTTCATTGATTTTTCACAATTACAATTGAATTAGCAATAATGATCTTCAGTAGTTACGGTTCCTAATGCAATTCTCAAATCAACTTGTGCAAATAATAATAATAATAATAATAATAATAATAATAATAATAATAATAATAATAACAATAACAATAACAATAACAATAATAATAATAATAATAATAATAATAATAATAATAATAATAATAATAATAATAATAATACTAATAATAACAACAACAACAACAACACCGTAATGGTCGAATAAGCACCGTCGCGCTTATAACATTTTTGGCGGCTTATTCATCACGAGCAGCGCTTATAAAAAAAAAAAATATTGGCGTGGCGCTTTCATTTGATTGCCCGTTTCCATGTTACCTATCACGTTTCCGGTAGGTCAGTAGGCCTATCATAGGTCCTATCATCGTGAACAAACGTTTACAAGAAATGCTTGTTTCTTCATTGTGTTATTTATTCATTTTAACATTATACATTGAATTTTATACCCTGTTTCATTATACACAGGGCAATATATATACTCTCCATTAAGCGTCACTACGCTTATTCGAGAGCGGCGCTTATTCGAGCATACAGTAATAATAATAATAATAATAATAATAATCACAAGATTAATAATAATAATAACAATAACGACAACAACAACAACAACAACAACAACAATAATAATAATAATAATAATAATAATAATAATAATAATAATAATAATAATAATAGTAATAATAAAGAAAATCGAAGAACATAGAACGAGCAATAACGATGTGTTTTTGTTTTGAATACCAGTTGATATCAGGTAAAGAATGTTTAAATTATAATTACTACATCAATACCAGGGAACATTTCACTGTTCCCTGATCAATACACATACTGTATACCATACAATTCTTTATTTTTATTCCCAATTTCTTTAATTTCTAAAATTCCAAAATAGAAGAAACATGAAAACTATGCAAATATTTTTTGGGAAAAAATATAGGAATTTCTTAGGAGATGTCACCAAATATGTCACAGCTATTGTAATAATCTGTCTCAGAGTTGTGTATCGATCCTCTTGGTATTGAAAATGGGACTATTCCCCCGGAACAGCTGTCTGCATCCAGTGAAAATAGTTTTCGAGCTGCGGTAACTCGTGGACGACTCAATACTAAAGCATATGATTGGATGGCAGGGTCATGGACGTCAAAAGGCAATGACCAATACCAGTGGATCCAAGTTGACCTCGGTAAACTATATGAGGTACATGGGGTAATTACACAAGGCCGTAACAAATACATCGCACCAGACGGAAAAATCCGGAATCAATGGGTGACGTCTTACGAGATTCTTTACAGTGTCGATGGTAACCATTTCCAACCAATCAAGAATTCAGATTGTCAAGTAACGGTAAGTGTATTTATAGTCCAGTCAGTTTACGAAAAAAAAAACAAAAACAAAAAACATGGCTCAACCCGAAACAAATTACAATAGTAATGAAAATAATTGTTTTCAACTTAGAATTTATTGAGGAATAAAATAAAAAATCAAGAAAAAAATTATTAGTGAAAGAAGTCAAATTTGACCATAAATGGCAATTTTTTTTACGTTTTTACCCAAACACAATTTATCTATCTAATAATCTGTATGAAGTAACATTATTTTAATTTTGTGACACAAAAAACACTATAAAAACGTATTTTTATGTTTTTTTTGGCTAAATTAACATAATAATAATAATAATAAAAATAGAAATAGTAGTAAAAATAATAATAATAATAATAATAATAATAAAAATAATAATAATTATTATTATTTGGCCACATACAAAATAAAACACGAATAAAGATTTCATACATTATTTATTTTTTTTATATTTCGGAGTTACAGTGTGTCATAGGTTATTTACCGCAAGCCAAAACATTTACTTTTTACCCCAAAATGGTATTTTAAAGCTTGTACCTTACGATACAACCAATTGAATTTAAATGGTATCATAAAGAAAGCAGTTTTAAACCTATTTATCAAATTATGTGTCTAAAAACAGATTACATTAATGCTGTAACCCAAAAGGAGGAACAAACTAATTTTAAATGATCTGGTATCATACAAAAGCTATTAAATTATCTACTAAATGATGTATATAATGACACATTATGTTAATTTTGTGACCCAAAAATTACCAAAAAGATATTTATAATTTATGAATTTATTTTGCTACATTTAATAATACGCAATAGTTACCGTATTAAATAAATACGAAAATATTATAAAAATAAATTTGTTTAAGAGACCCGTATTGCTGCAGTATACGAAGCTGTTTAATTATTAAGGGACATGATGAATTTTTATTTTATTTTCCTAACCCGTACGTACGCCTTATTAGGCATTTTTCGTTTTGACTACGCGGCCAGTCTACTACGAACTAATGGACCGTGACGGCAACGCCAAGACACTGTTCGCGTACTACACTAAGAGCTTTTATCGTTTTTTTA
>NW_022744320.1:20592-30131 GCF_011630105.1 Anneissia japonica | reverse complement strand
TTATTATTATTATTTGGCCATATACAAAATAAAACACGAATAAAGATTTCATACATTATTTATTTTTTTTATATTTCGGAGTTACAGTGTGTCATAGGTTATTTACCGCAAGCCAAAACATTTACTTTTTACCCCAAAATGGTATTTTAAAGCTTGTACCTTACGATACAACCAATTGAATTTAAATATATGGTATCATAAAGAAAGCAGTTTTAAACCTATTTATCAAATTATGTGTCTAAAAACACATTACATTAATGCTGTACCCAAAAGGAGGAACAAACTAATTTTAAATGATCTGGTATCATACAAAAGCTATTAAATTATCTACTAAATGATGTATATAATGACACATTATATTAATTTTGTGACCCAAAAATTACCAAAAAGATATTTATGAATTTATTTTGCTACATTTAATAATACGCAATAGTTACCGTATTAAATAAATACGAAAATATTATAAAAATGAATTTGTTTAAGAGACCCATATTGCTGCAGTATACGAAGCTGTTTAAGGGACATGATGAATTTTTATTTTATTTTCCTAACCCGTACGTACGCCTTATTAAATCGTACGTACGCCTTATGGGTTATTAAGGCGTACGTACCCCTATTAAGGAGTTTTAGATATGCGACGACGAGTAATCTAGGACGATATGCTAATTATCTATGACGTATTACAATGTTGGCCATACAGATGATAAGCTCTTGTTTTAGTTTTGCGACGACGATGCAAATACGTACGTCACCACCGGACATGCTTGAGTGAATTGAAAATAAACACTGTACTAATATTAAATACTTGGGCATAGGCCTAGGCCTGCCCTTACTACAGGTAATAAATATTATACTATAGCCTAGGCTTAGGGCCTAGGCTTTTGTGGGGTTAGGTTTATACTGTGTAGGCCTAGGTCTAGCTAGGTTAATCATCAAAAGTACAGTACAAGCATTATCCTTTAATTGTAAAAACAATATTAATCATACTTAGGCCTATATTTTTTTCAAATTCTATGTCAAACACATCCATGAATCCTACAATGTAAAAATAAATCCAAAGCTTCCTTTTATAAATAAAACTGTAAAGTTTTGTACTAACGTAGCATACATGCTGTACAAATGATGTCTCTGCACTGAATGAACTTGAAACTGTTGCGTACGCTGTGTATAACAATTTATTGTTGTGTTCCTCCCCTATAGTAAACATCTTATTATTCAGGGATCAACTAAATAAACTTCCTCAATTTTTTTATATTGCAAAAAACAAACCATGCTGTAAAATAATAAATATTCTATGCATCAATATTATTTTAAGAATTTATTTTCAATTTGTTCAAATTTTTTTATACTGTTCTTTCAGGTCTATTGTTTTTTTAATTTGTCATCATCTTCTGGCTTAATTCCACTCCAATTATTATTGTATAATTATTATTTTTATTCATTTTACCCTCCTATATTAGTGAAAGTGGACTAAATAAGTTTCTTTGTGTCGTTTGTAAACCACCAAATATTGTTTCTTTGTTTGAAAATTTCGAAGATGCAAACTATGGTATAAACAAATTAGATAAAAGTTCAGACCTTTTTATTAAAATCAGAGACATGTAAGATACAAGCATATTCGTGTATAGTTTTATATTAGTCTTAAGACTTTATAATCCATTGTTATAGAGAAATTGTAAGAAAATGTTTTTCGATACTGTGCATAGTGGCGGACCGTAGGGTAAATTGCAGGGTATGCTAGGCTTTGGCGTATCTAGGGTGTACGAGGGGAGCACACACCTCTCAACCCCCCCCCCATACTCCCTCCCTCAGTTTCCCCCAATCTTGCTGAAGTAGTTAAAAAAAAAAAATTCCCTCAAATCACCTTATTTTGCGAGTTGAACTCCCCATCACCTAATCATCGATTTTCGCCTTCCCGATCCTATCAGCACTCCACTTCCTTTGCATGAGCCCTACACCACTGATGCTAGGGCTTGCTATAGAAAAAGTTCGTACTATACATAATCAAAGATTGCGTTTTACAGCCAAAATACAAATGTATGTTCTTTTTTATACCGGCATGGGTGTAGTTTCTTCTCTTCAAAGGAATTCCTATTACTGTGAGTTTAAAAAAAAATCAATTAAAATAATACAAGTTTCTTCTATACCGGTCATTTTAACTTTAATTATTGAGATTATAGAATGTCTGGTATACGATTTATCTGATCGGAGTGGATGCCCCAGCAGCGATTTTTTCTTTTCCGTACGAAACATTAAACTTCACTGAGGCCGTGTCGACATAGTACAAAATACATAATAGGCATGAGCTTGCCATTTTTTGCTGTATAAATCGGAATCTGTACACATGCATCAAGAGTCGAATTATTATTTAAAAACATAGTGGTCTAAGCAGTATAAGCCTAACTTATAGGCCTTTCAGTGGCGGCGCCAGCGGGGCGGGGGCAGCACGGGCTTAATCCCCTACCGGACAGGTCAAGTCCCCCTCCCCCCATCGGGCAGAGCTCGTCGGGCAGTCGGAATAAAAAAAATTTGGGACGGGGGACACCCACTCAAACTATTCCCACAGCTCGGGCCTACGAGCTCAAGTCCCCCTGTTGGACAGCAACCCCCCCCCCCCCCATAAATGTATCCTAGCCACTGTACCTTTGACCAGCACTGGCGCGTACGGGGCGTAAAATGAGATTTTTGGTAGACTCGTCGATCGCTGTACGTGTAAACAACATATGCTTGGTTTATTTTTACGCAGTGGCTATGTTTACAACTCTTCATAGGCTACGATTACGTCCATACGACGGCGCATGCGTACGTCTGTCTGGGAACACCCGGCGTTTTTCCCGGCTACAATTTTTTCTTTCGTACTAAACATTTGCATAAAACTCAACTCGGCTGCGAATTTTCTTAACGTAGGAAAGTTTGGTAAAATTTCATAAATTATTAATAAGACCAAAAAAAAAAAAAAAAAAATGTGTTGCCTTAAATGGAAAAAAATCGAGATTATCGGTCGGATTTTTTTTTTCTTTTTAGTAATACCTGAAATAGGATAGGCCTCAAACTGCAGTCTCTATTATGAAGACCAGGTCTGGCTCGTTGCTCTTAGGCATCACAATAGAACGATAGCAAGCTTGCCAAACAACAAAAATATTCAAAGTAATGATGGATTATACTAACCAAGTGTATAATATTGAAATAAATTTAAAAAAAATAAATCAGTTTAAAGAAAGTTTTATTTGGCTTCGAAACGTAAAACAATAAGTGTATCCGATCCACACGATCACGCACTGGCAGGTCGAGCAACCATACTATTATGAAATATGTCCCAACAAGCGCCCTGTAATACAATCGACGAATAAAAAAGAAAAATATTCGGAGCCCAAGTCTAGCTATGTAGCGGCTTTAAAGCGATGGCTAGACCTCATGAGATCTGTTTTTATTTATTGTCCAATATACTTCAAGCAACCATTAGCTATACAGTAGTAGATTAGATCTGGTCGTGGCTTGACCAGTGGCGGCTCTAGGGTATAATTTATGGGCGTGGAGGAAGATGTCTGACTGGGGGGGGGGGGGCTAAGTATTTATGGGTGTAAATATAGCGTGCAGCGTTATCTGAGGGCCGAAGGCTAGAGCCAGGGATGGGTATGGGAGTGGGTGTCCCCTCCTTCCAAAACGAGATTTTTTTTTTAATTGGGACTTCTAGATAGCCGGAAATGGCTGGGATAGGAAAACTACTTGGCCTAGTTTATTTTATTTATTTTTTTTTTGGTCCGACTGCCCGACGAGCTTTGGCCGATGGGGGACTAACCCCCTGCCCCTCCCCGCTGGCGCCACCATTGGGCTTGACAGCTCAGCGCGAGAGATCCGATGATGTGTGCATATTATCGTCGTCGCGCTCGGTTCTCCAAATTATGCCTTCTATTTTACCGATTTTACGCGTGCATCTATATGGCCCGATTTTGATACATGTCTCTTTTAGACTTTATGTTATTAATGTTAATTTTGGCAGTGGTATTTGCCGAATCTGTACTTGAACATGCAAAATAGGCCTATTAAAAAAAAAATGCCGACCCGATTTTTTGGAAAATTTCGGTCGGTTGCGGAGGGCAATACAACATTTTTTTTTGGCCTAATCATCCTTATAGAACATATTTTGCGCATGCACTATTTGCAAGTCTGTGTCACCCTCATTTTATCGCGAAGGACCTGTGTGCTCGATTTTGGTAGAACAACACACAACGCACAATTCACATTTACGGCCCTGGGATTCATATTTTTGTATGGACCTTGTATTTGAATCAATGCAAAAGTAAAACAAGTGATTGATAGTTGATTCTGGAGTTTAATTACGTTTACTGTCAATCTGAAAATACAAGCTACTGTTTAATAGTTGTTCAATTAAAATGCTCCATTTTTTAAGTCTACGACAGCCTGAACGATCAGTTCAGCTCCGTTTCGCGATTCAACCGTTGTATGGGCCTTCCTATGCTTCTTCCATTCTATTACAGACTACCTGTCGGTGTACTTTCGTTCAGGATAAGGGCAGGGGCTGTAAGATAGAGCAATACACCCGGGGTACGGGGTAAACCATATTCGTCTCGAAAGATGTACTACGTTCTTTATAGTGCACACTAAGCTAACTGTGTACTCTGGGCCTACAGTTTATAGTCCTTATATACAGGGGCGGATGCAGGATTTGGCGGTAGGGGGTGCGTGAGAATCCACACCACCTCAGCCCCAACCATGGTGGGAGAACATTTTTAGAATATGGACCTCAAGGTGCCCGGAAATCGCACTCTCATACTTTCAAAATTTTAAAGGTACTATATTTTTATTGATAAAAATAATATATGAACATCACAATAATGTACAATTATTTTTTATTATACAATATTAATATTGGGTGCGTTCGCACCATCTGCACCCCCTCTGCATCCCCCTGCCTTATCCAGAAAGACTTGCTCCACCCCAGAGCATATGGAGCGTGTATTTGAATCAATGCAAAATTAAAACAGGTGGTTGCTTTGATACATTGAAGTGATAGACCTACCGTCAGCCTGCAAATACAATACTAACTAGGCCTATTGTTCAATTAAAGTTTTTTCTTTAAAAAAAAAAAATTAAGCTAAGAAACTTCGCTGGATGCTGCGAAAGTGCCGCTACTGTACAAACTAATAAACAAGTTGCATAAAATATATAAATCACATTCTTTTATATTTACTTTGAAATATGTGGTCACTATAAAATAAAACAGACCGGCTGTTGATAAACCGGTAACAGACTGAATGAAGGCTCTAATCTTGCGTATAAATGTACTCATCAAATACCATTGTGCTCACTGGGCCTTTGTTGAATGCCCATCTAATCTCAGCCCGATTATAGTTGGGTGAGTTTCAAACATTTTGAGAATATGAACCCGGTGCCCGGAAATTCTCAAACCTCAGCTTAAAAAATCTTACCGGTAATTCATATCAAGAATACAACAAATATTTTTCCTAATACAAGTTTAAGGGATGCGATCGCACCGTCTGCTGCCCTCTCCCCTACATCCGCCCAGCCGCATTTACTGTATACGCTCAGCCAGTGGTGGCGCCAGTCAGCCCCTTCCCCCTCCACCGTCGGGGAGAGCTGGCCACCGTCGGGGAGAAAAATCCCAATTCGTCGGGGAGAAAAAATGTATATGTATTTTTTTAATATTAGTATGCTCTAAAGTCACCGGCCCCCTGTCGGGGTCGTCAGCACACTCTTGAGTTTATGGAACTCAGATAACGATTCTTTCTGTCTTTGAATTTCCATCTATCACGATGATTATTTGTTACCATATTAAATAAAATTTTAGTGTGAGAATACATTAACGATGGCGACGATGACGAAGATGATGACGAAGATGACGATGATGATGATGATATGATGATGATGATGATGATGATGATAATGATGATGATGATGATGATAATTATGATGATGATGATGATGGGGCGGACCAAAAACCAGATGTTTGGTTTCGTTACATTGATGATATCTTCATGATCTGGACCCATGGTGAAGATAGTTTGGATACGTTCCTATTTAACAATTATTCGGCTCCTGTCTCTTATACACATCTCAAAAATATTCCCAAGGAAGAACCTCAACCCTCCTTCCAGTGGAGTTCATCGATTCATGAAAAAAAAGAATGTTTGTTTCTGTGTATACCGGTACACACATAATTAGACCTATTTACTCTAATAATATTGAAAAAAAAAAATCACACCCCTTTTTTTTTTGAGTTTTTGTGAAAAGCTGTGACTCCCTAACCCTAAATGTAAACCAAGATCCGCCCCTGGGCTAGGTGGGTTAGGCTACAAAAGTAAGTGCTAAAAAGCCATTACATTTCAGAAAAGGACAGTTTCTCTGAAAAACTATCGGTTAGTTATTTTATGTTGGTCATAATGGCTTTGACCAGACTGGCATGAAGATCAGATAACGTATGCCTAAGTCAGTGTTAATAAAGGCTTGGGTCGTCAGCACACTCTTGAGTTTATGGAACTCAGATAACGATTATTTCTGTCTTTGAATTTCCATCTATCACGATGATTATTTGTTACCATATTAAATAAAATTTTAGTGTGAGAATACATTAACGATGGCGACGATGACGAAGATGATGACGAAGATGACGATGATGATGATGATATGATGATGATGATGATGATGATGATAATGATGATGATGATGATGATAATTATGATGATGATGATGATGGGGCGGAGCACCTAAACACCTGGGGCCATGGTTCACGGAACTATCTGAACCACCGGCATGACCGATTGAAGCGTTGCAGAAAGCAATGTTCACCATTATATTGTGTGATATTTATAGAAGTTTGTTGGAAATTCGGATCATGACACTATGGTGACAAACATACTTTCTGACCATGTCTACGCCCAGTTCGTCCGTATTCATCCAACTGACTGGTATATTCGTATAAGTTTACGATTTGAGGTTCTTGGATGCTGCTCAGCAGGTAAATTTAGATTAAATTGATAATTTAGTATATGTCACAATGTACAGCAGAGTAAATTTAATAGGAAAGCTTTAGTTTTCAACAATATCTCAACACACTACGAATTACAGCACTAAGTGAAATAGAATTTGAAAATATTTGTTTACGAAATTTTCGTTAATTGATTTTTTTTCTTTAAAAATAGGCCTAATTACTTCAAAAAGAATACTTTATAGATGTTTCAAAAAATTCGAATAGACCTGAAGTGCCATCCTATTATATACACTCAGTAGTTTTATAAAACTCATATTGGAGTGCCATTGAAACGCTTTATGGTTAATTTACTTGCCTTCAAATCACAAGGTTCTAGGATCAATTACGCATGCCTGGGGTGTGTCTTTGTGTTAAAATGGTGTTTTTAAAGAAAGTGAAAAAAAAAACCAAAACAAAACAAAACAAAAACAAAATAAAAAAACCCCCAAAAAACAGGCTTGAAGGTACTGGAATCTTAAAAAGAAAAATAGGATGTTGCATCATAAGAACAATTTGGCATACAAACAAAATCGATTGGTGATGATAATGTCGATGATAATGAAGAATATGATAATAATGATAACGGTAATGATAATAATAACAACTGTTGTTATTGCGGCGTTGGTGGCAGCATAAGCATTATTGTATTACTAACTTTATTTAAACGTACAATAACTTACCATGAATCTGATTAGACGTCTTTTATTAATATAGTTAAATTTTCTTTTGTCCAAAACAATGCTTGTTTTAGTAACCAGTCGTAAAAAAGTTAATATTTAAAAAAAATAGTAAACTTAAAATGAAAACTTTATTTACCTCTGTATATTTTTGTGTAGACAAAATGGCTGAACACTCAACTTATTACAAGTCTTTAAATTTTCATCGTTCAATAACGACTCAAAACTCGACAGGAAGCTGCATTCGATGTGCTGTGAAGTGTATGAGGGCACCAGAATGCAAGTATTTCAAATGCGATGGAGGATGCCACCTTTACACCTGCAGTAACGAAGACAATGTCGTTGCTTTTCTGTTTGGCTCATATATTCCTTTCCACTAAATCCTTTCACTTTGAAATTTTTTTTTGCTAAGGTCTCGAAAGTATAAACGTACGTGTACTTATTGGACATGCGCAAGATTCTTGCCTTGTCCTGATTGGTCAGTTGCTAAGTTTGATCACTCTTGAAATAGGGCTAATGAAAACTGTGTATGCTGTAATTTTATTGCAAATGTGTTCACTTTGTTTAATGGAACCCATAATGTAATTTTAATCTTAGCAATATGAATATTATTCAACATTTTAACAGTGGTAATTGAACTAATTTTTGATTTTTTAGATTTCGTATATTTTGGTAAAAGTACTTTTGAATACAGAAAAAAAAGTTTAAACGTGATTATTTTGCATAGGACAATTCCCTTTTACCGTACGCAAACACGTGGTTTTTTTTGGGAAAACACGTATGTTTGTGAAATGCGGGCTTACTTCTAGCCCAGGTATTATTAGCGAGTTGGTAAGTTTTATTGTTGTACAAGATCGAAAGGAAGATTTATAACGACAATGTAGAATAAAAGCTAATGCATAATTTGTAAACAAAAAATACTTAAATGCCAATGTTGCAACAATTTTGCTTGATATGTGAGTTTATATACGATCGGGCTTGGCCTGAGCTAGGCGAACCAGATTTAGGTTGTCTTCTACTGGACCACAATTTAATTTATAAATTTAACTTTTTAAATTATTTTTGGGTGAATTTTAAATTTCATTATTACTATTATTATTACGATTATTATTATTATTATTATTATTATTATGATTATTATTATTATTATAATTAGTATTATTATTCTTACAGCAAACCTCTAAGGGATTATGAACTGTGTTATTTACGGATGGAATAGTACATATTTTACAAAATCCCTCAGAGTCGTAAAAAGTCTCTTCTTTTATGTCAATTAAGCGTTGACAAAGATTACAGGAGTAGCCGAAATATTCGCCTAATAAATTTTATTGTTTCTAAAGTCAACATCTTACGTATTTGAGTTTCTTTACTGTTACGTTATATTATATTCTACATTTATGTTTCGAAACACACGTGGACACGCCTTCTTCACACAATGCACTCAGTGCAAACCTCACCGACAACACAGTGTCCACGGAATGAACACACAGTGGAGCACAGAGTGTTCACAGATTGAACACCTAATGGAGCTGAGTTTGTGTTCCATAGGCGTTTACTCCAACGACAGAGTAATGCTATTTGTAAAGTGTATAATGGGGCATAACGCACTATATAAGTATATCATTATTATTATTAGTACTAGTAATGTTAAATGATGTATGAAAATTATACTGTTTTTTATCATTTCGATACTGTTTTATTTCATTACCATCATCATTATTTCAATAATGTCATTATCATCATAACAACTGCAATATTACACACACACACAAAAATCAATTATTACGTATCAGTCGGCATCGTCAATTACCAATACTACTTTAGTGCCTGAGCACCCATACACACACACATAC
>NW_022744320.1:0-19633 GCF_011630105.1 Anneissia japonica | reverse complement strand
AGATGGTATATATATGTGTGTGTGTGTGTGTATATATACAGTGAACAAAGAGTCGCCACATAGTAAACAGAAAGTCGTCACAGAGTTAGCACTGAGTCTCCACACAGTGAACACAGCGCCGCCATACAATGAACACACCGTCATCACACAAAAAACACAGTGTCATTGTCGTCACACAGAAAACACAGTGTCTCCAACCTAAAAACACAGTTATTATAAAATGATATGATATGAAATCAGTAGCTTAGCGCAGTAAGCTCAGGGAACAGTGGTTCCCTGTTCTCAGGCCAGCGAAACTGGTGGTAGCCACTATGTGTGCGCTAGACCGTAGATATTTCTTGGTCCTTGGTTCAATTCCCACAGCCTCTCTTTGTATTTCAGCTAGAGGTCTAAAATGCAAATTACGATAGCGCATCGTCTTTCGGATGAGACGTTTAAGCCGTTGGTCTCGTGTGCATTTGCCACATGTGAACGTTAAAAAACGCTGTACACACTTCTGAGTGGGGGATTGTCTACCGGTGTACAATTAGGGGTCTCAAGTCTCCTGTAAGTCGCTGGATTCTCCCTGAAATCGGGATGGCCTTCCGCACTCGCAAGTGTTAAATATTGTATACTCAAGTTGACCATTAAAACTTTCAAACCAATTTAAGGCATTTATCAGGTGAAGTGTATCGATTCCAATGGTTATGCAAGTGAATTCCTTTGACCTTAATACTACATTACATCCCTTTAAATTCTTTTTTTTATTTTTTTTTTTTTAACATCATAACATGAAGGTAAAATGTACTACAATTTTTTTTTTAAATTAACTGCTATACCGTTCTATGTCTACTACAATGTGTAGTAGGCATAAAGCAATACAATAACTCACCTAAAAAAAATAAATCGTTAAACATAAAAGATCATAGCATATAATACAAGTGGTGCAAGATGAATACGTGTCAATTTCCATCATTTACTCAAATTCACTCTTTCTTTCTCTCCATTCTTTTCTTAAAAAATACAAATGAATAACATTTTTGATTTTCGAGGTTAATCAATCTAATACGGTTTTTCAGATGTGTCTTAGTCATCGATATTAGATTGTATTTAAACGTCTAGTCTTGCCATATCCGACGTGATATAAAATATTTAAAGGTAAAATAACTTTATGAGGAGGAACTTAAATTAACTTTTATTTAGCATAACATTATTTACTTACTTATTTCCTAAACAATTAATTGCTTCTATTACACGTAGACTGGAATTCATCTATTCGTGTTTACTATTCAATAATTCATTAATCGCTTCATTACATTTAAATCATAAACAAAATTGTTGTATTCCTCGTCATAAAATTATAAACTCAATATAAATCATTAGAAAACATGTCAGTATAACTCGTACTTACTTCATTACGCTGTGTATTCACACAATATAATTTCAAGTTCTCAATATTTAAATTCTATATTCGTATCAATTTCAAGATTTCAGTGTAATTCCATGTTTACACGATCAATTAAATTTGGGAATAAGTAAATGAAATGCAATGTTCTCTAATTTTGAAGTGCGTTTACGAGTGGTGCAATTAGTAAGTGAATGGTTATCATCATCAATTTATAATCGAAGAATTTCTTCCTCTACACGTCCAAGTCATATCAATTAAACATTGCATAATTAAAAAAACTTCTGGCCAGTAAATTAATTAAATTATATATCATTTTAGCTTTATTAACCTTAAAAATTACCTGGCTATGAGCAATTGAAATTGGTTATACAAATTGGAATACATGGGCGGTTCTGCAAAATCAGCATAATTGGTATATTATTGATGTTTATACTTGTGTTTTCATATCTAAATCGATCAGGTATCGATTAAAATGTGCTTGTATTATTATTCAACATTTTGCTATTTTGATCTTTACTTGTTTGAAAAAAAAAAATGCGCACTACAAAAAATGTGCGCATTTGAGAAGTTTCTGTTTCTGTTTCTGTTTCCGTTTACTGGTTTCTGTCACACAATTGAAATGAGTTATACAATATAATGGGAAAATAATGTAAGGTATTGTTATTATCTTAAATAATAAACAACAATAATCATTAAATAAGGTAAAATATTGGTGTGAAAGAAGTCATAATAAGTTATAAAAACTTTAAGGCATGACCACCAGCTAATCAGTTATATGCGACGTAGTAAGCCTAATAATTAATTTTGATATACATATGCATACATAACATAAAAATATATACATTAAAAAAAGTAAAAGTAGTAAGATACAAAGGAAATTGTATACTAATAATAGTAATAATAATAAAGAAGCAGTGAAAAGTAAAGATTTAAAAGAAGGATTTTATACACCATATACCTGAATCAGAGATTTTTTATAGCAATTTTTGAAACTTTAGCCAGAGTTGGTTTACTTTTTAAGTCAGGTGAAAGATTTTCCTATAGTTTCGGGCCTAAATATAGTATAGAATTTTGTCTAATTGTAGATGTACAGCATTTAGCGTAAACATTGGTTGAAGAAAAACGGGTATAATGAGAATTCAAGTCAGAAGGTTTGGTAAAGAGAGACATGATAATTATGATTAGGAAGAATTTTTTTTACATAATATAAAATGTTTTAGACCATTCATAATAAGGGATGTAGTCTGTTTCACAAAAGATCTACGTGGGTAAAATCGGTAATCGTTCTCTAAGAAATTGGTTTCATCAAGTAACAGTCGGAAATCTGGAATTCGTCAAACTGATATGAATTCCTATGATTTTTAAGCTAGTAGACTGGGGCAACAGGATTGCCATTCACTAGCCCGAGTTATATTATGGAAAAAAACATGATTGAGATTTTATTTCGTAAATTTCCTTGAGAAATTACATGAGATCCCACTCGGCGCATGCGCATGCGCAGGCAATTCGTTCGTAGCATTTGCAAGGCTTAGATTCAATTTATGTCAAAGGTCAACAATAAAGTCCCGACCATTACCAAAACAATGTACAGATGTGCGCACGATGACCGACGAGTACGAGTCCGTATCATGCAACTCTGTGGAACATTAGGCTACCATTGTTTAGGTCTGTGACAAGGGAGCGAAGAAAATATGTGACAATGCGTGGAAAAGGATTTGCAGAGAGTTGAGTTATCTAATCTTTCTACTGCAGTATTAGGCCTCTCCAGCCTAGGCCTCTGATATCCTGCTGCTACTACCTGACACCTGTAGCCTGTAGGGTAGAGTAGGCTAGGCCTACTATCTACCCCAAGGAGACCCGCTCTAGGCCTAGGCCTTGAATAATATGCACTAAAAAAAAACCTGTTTATATTCACTCTTTTGATTCATTATGGAGTTCTGGAAATGTTAATCTTGAGGATTTTATCTGATTTCATCTTACAGCCCTTTTCCTCCGTCTATCAATGAGATAACAAAATCAGTTTCATTATCACTTCTCTGTTGCCACCCGCCATTTCGAGTTTTCGCGCGCGGTCAGCAGTGGGAACAGGCAAGCGAATCATTGGAAGCGAGACATTCTTTACCGAAAGACAACTCTTGTAGGCTTTGCGTGATTCGCTTCGCTTGCCGCGTGACGCTCGACGCTTTCGCTTGACAAGTTTAGTGGGGAACCGGCCTGGAAATTCTAAGCATACTCAGTTAAATATACTTTATCATAACTATGTCAGACAACGAATCGGACATCATAAAAGTTTTAGGTCCAATAATTAATGATACTGGTACTAGCGGTAGACCCACGTGGGCTGACATGCCAGGAGCTAGTACTCTGTACTAGTACTACTGCCGCTAGGCCTAGCCTTAGCGTTGGGAGCAAGGCCGCCAGCAGGCCAAAAAGAAAAGGCCTGGATCTGAAAACCTCCACGAGAGGTAAACGCAGGTCAAAATCGAAAAATTCTGACGATGGTGATGGTACTATGAACCAAAGTCTCATCTTCCTGTGCAGAGCTCACTCATTCAAAACCTTAAGTCAAGTGATCCACATGGTTGGCACAAAGGGATCCAGATAATTACAAATAAATGTCCACAACGCCCAACTATTGTAATGTAGTATTAAGGTTCAATGGTATTAACTTGCATAACCATTGGAATCGATACCCTTCACCTGATAAATGCCTTAAATTTGATTGACAGTTTTAATGGTCAACTTGAGTATACAGATAATCGACTCCAAACGATGGCCGATAGACGACTCCATCTTTGTGTTCAATTTGGACTGAAATGTTTAAAATCTCAGAGATACGCAAATTGGTTCCCAATAAATAAAAGTAACCATAATATGACCCTACGAAACTGTAATACATATCAAATCCAAAAATATAATACTAATAGATATGGGAACAGTGCAATTCCTTTTCTCATCCACTGCCTTAACGAGAGATGATGAGATTTAGATTGCTAGAAAATACGCGTTAAACTGATATTGCCTATATAACATTGGCAAATGTTTTATTTTTATTGAGGCTGGTCCATATTTTATATTTATAAACATGATGCCTATTTTATATACTTTGTATTTGAATATGTCTTAATTTTAAATAATTATTTTACTAACCTGTATATATAATCAGTATCTATATTGTCTAGTTGTGTTAAAGTAACGTTTGTAATTAACTGTCTTGAAATAATTTTTTATTTTGTAAATTTTACATTTTGTTACACCATGTAATTCAGCTTATATGCTGCGAATTGGTTAGTTGAAATAAAAGATAAAGATAAAGATAAAGATCTTCCCCTTCTAATTACTTATAAAATAATGATTAAATTTCAAACGGTAAGTTCTCATTTAATCTTTCATGTAGTAGATTTTAAGATAAACAGCGCCATCCCTTTTACAATTGATAATGTATTGGGTTTTTTCATGCATGTCAATTACTTTTAGAAGTTCATATTAAAATCTCGCAGTGTAGGCATTTAAATGTTGTGGCCTCCTACCATTATGTCCTTATATTCGACGACAACAGCAATATCAATTTAGTTGAATGAAATTATTATAGACATTCGGTGGTTTCTCTACTCTATATATCAGTAACACTAACAACTCATATCAAACATAGATAAAGTCAGTGTAAAAACCAAGCAGCACTCAATGTTGGACATTCTGAGAATCGTTTTCGTTAATTCGTTGCTAATTATTAGCCCTGTTCTGTCGGGTATGTATCATTTTGACTAAACAATATCTGAGAGCTAAATAATTCATTAATAAGTAGAATTAATTCATTTAGAGATTGCAATGGTGGGCTTAACAGTAGTAGTAGTAGCAGTAGCAGTTGTTAAGAAGTTTTATTCTTCCATGTTTTTTAATAATGAAAAAAAAATATGTATATAGTGTAGCCGCTATTCATTAATTATGATTCTTACTTCATAAACATGAACCAGACCGGTTTAGCTTTCTTCTTTTTATTTTGGTGGCGAGACAGAAACGATCAAATATAATTGTTTTTGGTCGTTGTTGCTTTGCCAAACCTGTTTTTTTGCCAAAGGGATAAGTTGCGGATTTTAGTGAGGCAGAATTATTAATACCTTCTGCCTTATTGTAGTCTGCAGCTTATCTTCCATCTTTTCAATATTTTCTATAGATGAATTTATTATAAATTTATAAAATATATTATAAATTTATAAAATGTAAAAACATCTTTTTTAATAATTGTTTTTCATTGTTCTTTTACAGGTTAGCAATTTAGAGAGAATTCACCCATGTTGTCGGGCTTCAGCTCATTATTCTCTCTAAGCATGCCGCTAACATGTGTTTTTTTTAATTTCCTGTCTATATAATAAATAAATAAATAAATAAATAAAGCAGTAAAAAAGAAGGGCAATCAAAAGTTTTCATGTTGAGCTTCTTAAGCCTAGTATGTTCAACAAACCGGCGTTAACTACTGCCTTTAAGGTCTACATCAGACCTTTATTAGAATATTCTATATATGTTTCCCTACTTTGGCACTTTGGTTTAACCAATCTAACCACATTAAAAAAAAACCAAAAAAGAACCTGCATGTCCTTTTTTTTGTTTTGAAGAAAGATCTGAAATTGCACTAAATTTGCAAAGACATCTTCCTAAAATAATAAATTCTAAAATTGGTTCACACTTAACATAGCATGCGACCATGACGGCATTCGTTTTGTACCTCCATGCTTAAACTAAAATACAAATGCAAAGAAATGTACCAAAACTCTCATATACACAACAAATTATGTTGTATTTAGGCCTCCACGAAAACATAAATATTTTGACGAATTGACAATGGACAATATTTTACTACGCCGTAAACAAAACGCCAGGTTTCTAGGTGCCATGCTAAATGAAAATCTAAGCTGGAAGCAGCATATTAAGTTGACCAGTAACAAAATTGCTAGGTCGATTGGTGTACTCGTGAAAGTTAGATCCTTTTTTTCCCCACCATATTTTAATAAACTTATATAACACTTTGATATTACCCCATCTCCAATATGGGAATCTTATCTGGGGGAACACCTACAAAAGCACACTGGAAGCCCTTTGAAAACTTCTGAAAAAAGGCTGTCAGGGTTATAACTTTCTCATACTCTAGGCAGATATGAACCATTATTTAAGAAATTAAAAATAATCAATATCCATGACATTTACAAACTTAACGTCATAGGATTTATGTCAAACGTTAAATGTGGCGAATTATCGCAGCGTGTTCTAAACATTAAATTTTTTCTCTACGTATGATAACACTTCCCACAATCTAAGAAACAAAATAGAAATGCATGTTCCATTTAAAAGACTGACTTGTAGTCAGCACTTTCTATATATAAGTGGACCCAAAATATGGAATTGTTTGTTTTGACCAAATGCCACATACCTTACGAAAAACTCACAAAGGCCTAAAACTATCTTTTAAAAAATGTCTATTGTCAAAGTACTTAATAAAGTCTACATAATGGATCGAATATAAAGGATATATCGGATATCAATGTATTTATGTAAGTAAGTAATGTCTACATGATAGATCGAACATAAATTAAGAATTTAATTTGTTTGTTTGATTATTAGCAATATATTTGTTGATCAGCCAATTAGAGGTTTTTTCGCTCTCTTTTTGATTATTGCATGTTTTGTATTTTGTAAAAGAGGTACACACCGACATGTGTTTGGGAATACCAAATAAATGTTGACTGAATTGAATTGAATCTATAGCTAATACTCAATAGCAGCCTATAAACAATTATCAATAATAATAATGTAGATACAAGCATTAGGCCTGTTTAGATTGAAACTTGGTTTCTTTGTATTGATAGGTCTAACAATTACAATTAAATTAGCAATAATGATCTTCAGTTCTCAAATCAACTTGTGCAAATATCAAATAAACAATAATAATACCGTAAATACTCGAATAAGCGCCGGCGCGCTTATAACATTTCTGGCGGCCAAAAAAATTGGCGTGGCGCTTTCCTTGCCTGTTTCTATGTTACCTATTTCACGTTGTCCCGTAGTTCAGTAGGCCTATCACAGGTCATATTGTCGTAAACAAACGTTTATAAGAAATGCTTGTCTTCATTGTGTTTTAATTTATTCATTTTAACACTGTATACATTGAATTTAAAACCCTGTTCATTACACGCAGGGTAATATTATATACTCTCAATTAAGTGCCGCTACGCTTATTCGAGCATTTACGGTAATAATGATAATAATAATAATAATAATAATAATAATAATAATAATAATAATAATTAATAATCATAATAAATAATAATTATAATAACAATAATAATAATAATAATAATAATAACAATAACAATAGCAGTAGCAGTAGCAGTAGCAGTAGCAGTAGCAGTAGCAATAGCAGTAGCAGTAGCAGCAGTAGTAGTAGTAGTAAGAACAACAAAATAGTACGAAGAATAACGATGTGTTTTTATTTTGAATCCCAGTGAGAATCAGGAAAAATGTTTAAATTATTACTACATCAATACACATACTCTATACCGTATAATTCTTTATTATTATTCCCAATTTCTTTAATTTCTAAAATTAAAATTAGTAGAAATATGAAAACTATGCAAATATTTTGGGGAAAAAATATATGAATTTCTTCAGAGATGTCACCAAATTTGTCATAGCTATTGTAATAATCTATCTCAGAGTTGTGTATCGATCGTCTTGGTATTGAAGATGGGACTATTCCCACAGAACAGCTGTCTGCATCCAGTGAATTTAATTTTCAACATGGGGCACCTCGTGGACGACTCAATACTAAAGCATATGATTGGATGCCAGGGTCATGGTCGTCAAATGTCAATGACCAATACCAGTGGATCCAAGTTGACCTCGGTAAACTACATGAGGTACATGGGGTAATTACACAAGGCCGTAACAAATACATCACACCAGACGGCTTTATCTGGGATCAATGGGTGACGTCTTATGAGATTCTTTACAGTGTCGATGGTAACCATTTCCAACCAATCAAGAATTCAAATTGTCAAGTAACGGTAAGTGTCTTTATATAGTCTACTTTATTCATTCATTCATCTTTTATTTCGGACTTTCATGCCCAAAAGAACAACAGTTAAACCAATACAAATACATATAAATATCAGACAAAAGTGAAAAAGACTGAATCAAGAAAAACATCAAGATCAGGAAATCATCTTAATGTACGACAATGTTCCACTGTTTATACATTTTAGAATTGGAAAGAGCATAATGCTTAATGGCCAACATTTCTGAATTAGAGCTGATTTTCACACGGTTCTTGAAACTATGTTTAGAGTTTCGAAGATACTTTACCATTAGTCGATGTGT
The DNA here is from genome assembly GCF_011630105.1 of Anneissia japonica. Classification (NCBI taxonomy): domain Eukaryota; kingdom Metazoa; phylum Echinodermata; class Crinoidea; order Comatulida; family Comatulidae; genus Anneissia; species Anneissia japonica. The sequence continues at coordinate 10,875 of NW_022744320.1, read as the reverse complement.
GTCAGATCAAGTCAATGTCTCTAAAGAAATGGGCGTTCTGACGAGACCTCTCATCCAATCAAATTGATTTTTAGCTGAACAGACAGCTTGATTAGTCTATTTTTACATACCGAAACAGCCGTTAAAATCGGCCCAATGGTTCAGAAGTTAGAGTGATTTTTGTAAACATGATTGCAAAATTGTGTAAACAGATAGGAGTTAATACACTGGGCGATCGCCAACTGACTTGGCTTGAAAAAAAGATTCCGACGACACCTCGTTGATTTTAAAATTAAAAATAACATAACATTATAGCTGAATAAATAAGGAACAAGTTGCAAAAACAGCCAAAAAAAGAAGATAAAGAAAAAAAAACTGATGAATTTTTATCACTAGGCCTTGGCTCAAATGGAATGGGCTGTTGCCACGCCAAATTTGATATACAAATATTAAGTCTATATACCATTGTGAAATAAAGTACTAAAAATAATTAAAAATATGATGTCTAATAATATGCTTTTAGCCTAATTCAGTACCGGTATATGCCTTTTTAAAATGTGTATTGCATTTTTCCCCGGTAACATACATATTCAAGTATTGTGTTTAGGCTAATTTTAGAGTTTAATAGATACTAATGTTTCTGTTAATAATTGTCTGTGTTGCTGTTAAGTTAACATTTCGCAAACTGGGTTTCAGTTTGCAAAGTAGGATTCGGAAATGTTCTGAGCAGTAGACCAAGCACACTTAAATTGGCCTAGAGAGATAAGAAAATGTAAAACGCTAGAATACAGTAAAATTGCTTTGATATTACAAATACTATGTCTATATAACAATTGTAAAATAAAGTACCAAAAATCATTAAAAGTGATGCCTAATAGTATGCTTTTAGCCTAATTTAGTATGCGCCATTTTAAATGTGTATTGCAGTTTTTTTTTTCCTTATATATACGTATTAAGTAAGTGTGTATGCTCTTTTCTGGATTCTATAATGTATTTTATGTTTTTGTTAATAGCTTGATGATGCAAATTATTACTTACCGGGTATCAAATTATTTAGAGGTAAGGACTATCCTCTGCTGGACACAGGCCCGGTAGTTTTGAGTCTGGGTTTTTTGGTCAGAACTAATTAGAAAATATAAAACTGAATATTATAAAAATCATACTCTTACAATACATCATACAATAGTATAATAATAATAATATAATAATTGTGTCAATAAAATATGTTCAAAGCAGGCAAACATCATTTACAACAACATTACATCACTATTTTGACTTGACATTACCGTGGCTTATGTTACATGCCACGATATGAGAATCCTGATTACCATTTGAACCAATTTCTTGGTTATTTATGAAATTGTTATTTAATTAAAAATTTCAAAATCAATGAGATATTTGATTTGCAGTTGATTGGTCGATGAACAAGACATGTATAAATATAGCTTAGGAAAATGCATAGGCCTGACATTACAATTGTTGTTGCTTTGATATTTTATTATTGACAACACTAGTATAATAGTTTGATTCCATAATTAGGTATTGCTCTTTTGACCCCTTAAAATTAATGTCTAATAACAAGTTCTAGCCTGTGGTAGGCCCTATAATTTCATTTTCAAATAATAATGAGGTAGTTTCTTTATGTAAAGCACCTAATATTGTTTCTTTGTTTGAAAAATATCGAATATGCCAATTATGGTATAAACAGATTGGGTCAAAGTTCAGACCTTTATTAACATCAGAAACACAAGTTAGATACAGGAATGTTTGTGTATAGTTTGTGATTAGTCTCAAGTTTTTACAATCCATAGTTTTAAAGATATTGTAAGAAATTTTTTTTAAATATGTGCACTTCCGGTCATTTTCAGTCCATATTTCTCATTTGACCAAACAGGATCATACAAAGTTTGAGCAATTTGACACCTAATATATTATCATGACCTTAAAACTGTCTTTCAATATTGGTCAATATTCAATAAAGGCGCTTTCGGTCATTTCCCAGACCACAATACCCATAATAGGAATATCTGAGCAATTTCAGACCAATAGTTGAAAAATGATATTGTTATGACCTTTAACCCAGATATTAAATATTTATATATCGAAATTTAGGTGACTTCCACTAAATTTTTTTTTCTAGATTTTTAATAATTATGATGTTGTAGGGTACACATTAAGTACAATACTGTTGAAATTAAAACTATTGCAATTACTTCCGGGTAATTAGGTAGATTGACTTGATATATTTTCATTTAAATTGTTTATATTATTTAAATAAGTTGCCGGTACTTGTATATTATGTCCAGTGGCATAAATGGGTTCTAAGAGGACCATGTCCGAGACTATAATAGTCAGGACCCTTAAAATATATAAATTTGTCGACTAGAGTAAATGATATCCAGTTAAAAATTACATGTATATATTTTTTCCTTTACATCATCCCCGACTCAAACATTTTATATTTGTATATTTCTTTTTTATTTATTTTTTGCTGGAATCTCTCCCGCCAGTCTCCATATTGTTATTTCTGAGTTGGAATTTGCGGCGGGACTATTCATTACGGTACTATACTGTATAAATTGTAATTTTACCAAAACAAATTATAGTAAAATGATGATATGCTCCCATCGGACACTATTCCTGTAAGAGTCCACACTTGGAACGTAAAGAGGCCAGTGCGCAGGATTTTTATTAGGTTGTTCCAAATTTGTATACAGAGAGTGGACCAAAAATGGCTCCAGGGAGGAGAGGCGCCAAGGGGGGAAACCCTGCTGGGATTGATTATGTACATCGATCTCACCTTTTCACAGTGTTAAAAGCGCAACTACATTAATTAGGTTTAGGCAAACTGGCGTAGCGCATAAACGAAGAAATTTGGATTTTTCTTTTCTATGAAGGGCGTGTTTCTGTTAAATAACGCCAAAAAAACACTTTTTTAAAAAAAATTTTTAAATTTTTTTTATAAACGGTTAAATTCCTTCTGAACGCGTTTCAAGTGAAAAGTGCAACTAATAGAAACACGGTAATGCGAGCATTGGCAGGTGGGCAGAGCTTAAAATGACGGTCACCAACGGAAGTTGAAGCTGACCTTACTTCTTGCGAGCTACAGCGCATGCTGCGAAAGAAATAATTAATAATACACCACGAAGAGAGGTCAGAGCCGTAGATAGAGAGAGTTTAAACTCGGTTTCAATCACGTGACTTACACCGGCCATGTTGTCACCAAAACAAACCAACGCGATAGGGTAGGAAGTTAGCAGTTATTATAGATGATTAATGCTATATAATGTGAAATACCGTTATGTTGGGTTTGGGGTTGCTGCAATCGATCCAACAAAGAAACAAAAATGTATTAATTTCCTTAAATTCCAAAAAGGAAGAGGATTTGGAATTTTATTTTAACTTTGCATGGCGATCGAAAAATCTCGCTATCCACGTAGTAAATTATAAGGCATGTACCGCCCGCCCCACTTCGCAGTAATAATATATCCACCTACTACTACTAGGCCTAGACATGCCTAAATTTCGGTACTTCTTCGGCCGAACACCTTAAGATAGTACTTAAATCAGCTTAATTACGATGATAATAAAAAAAGGAAGAATTTTCAAGCAGCAATGATTTATAAAAACATGCAATGTTGCACTTTGCTGTTAAATTATGTAACTAAATTTCCAGAAAGCTACATGAAGTATCAGTCAAAGGTAGCTTAAATTATAATTAAAAATAAAAGTTAAATCCTCCAATAAAAGCGAAAACTTGTCCAAGGAGTCCTGTGCTATGCAAACATGCCAAATTTTGCTTTACCAATCAATAAATTGTGCAACTAAAGATTTTAAAGATAAAAATATATTTTAAAGATATAGGCCTAATTGTATTATAATATGTTGATTGTTTTAATACATATTTTAAATCGAAATGTTTAAATGTTTTACAAATTACAAATCAAAATTTCAATGAACAGTAAATAATGAATAATAAATAATGAATAATAATAATAATAATAATAATAATAATAATAATAATAAATAATAATACAGTAATAATGATAATATTATAACTAACTTATATATAAACAGAAGTGTGGAGAATGCTGCTATTTTACTTACAAGGCCTAGCTTCTTGATTATGAATGATTAGGCATATGTTGTACAAAAAATTCCCTCAATGCAATAATTCTTCAACTTTGATTTATTGTTTAGATTACAATTTACAAATAGGCCTAGGCTATTTGTTGGTTTGAAGATGACTAGCATATTTTATTTCATAGATTAAAGTTTACGAAGTCATAGGCCTAGAGGCCTAGATACAATTAGAAAACGTTCATGTTATTAATATTTTTATCATTCATTTACAGGCGAAATTAACATATTATCGCCGACGATTCACAAACCTACTCTGTCTGCACAACCAACCTTTCTCCTCTGCAGTGTTGACTCTTAGGAGCCTCATGCTATATAGAGTAGGCTGCTAGCAACTAGGTATAGGCCTAGATGATAGACTTTCAAAACAAAAAGATAATCGTAACGAAAGAAAAAAATAAAGAATCGTCCACACTTTATCTTCTCCAAATAATACAGCATGTCACTGATTAATTAAATCCAAAGTTAGGTAAATATGATTATACAGTATATGATATTTACAATGATATGTTAAAATCCCATAATTGAATTGTCCTCATGAACAGAATAATGAAAGAAAGTTTATGCAGCATCAGTGTTTTATAAAATTTTATAAAGCTATGCGCACGCACGCTGTTTGGTGACAACATGGCGCCCATGCGCCAAGTTGGCCAAACTCTCTCTATCTACGGCTCTGGGGAGAGTGGCAATAATTTTTACACTGTTAAGACAAATTTTAATCCTTAATTATCACCTTTTTGTCGTGAACATCTTTGTCTGGTTTTAATGATAACTGTCCTTCTTAGTGTCTGTCCTACTGCTTTGGCACGCTTTGGTGTTTTTGGTGTGTTTTGAATTTGTAAAAATTGTCAGTTTTAAAGTGAGAGTACCTAAGCTTGCAAACCGCGGCAAAGAAGCCATGTTGAAAAGAGGGACCTGCAGGGAAAGAAGTTGTTCAGCATTACTCCATTTTGTTCTCCTATACTTACAACTTGGGCAACTTGGTTCGTTAGATACAAGCCATAGAGAGGTCTTTTTAAACATTATATCAAGTATCGTGGACCTTGTACGGTAGGAAATATACATTTTAATTTGTCTGTCCTTCGACCTGAAATTCAAGTCTTAGGCCTAGGCCCCCTAGGCCTACAAAGTTCAGTGGTTGAGCTGCCTAGAGGAGGTGTCAAGCAGAAGGCCATATCCAGGCCTAGCAGTGTGAGTGAAGCTCTAGCAACACACTGGAGTGGTACCAATAAGCCAGTATCTGAGTCTAAAAAATGTTTTACTTATTACATATTTAATATTTAAACTGTATAGATGGAAAGGAGGACACTGTATACAAAATTACAAACATTTAAACATTGACGTTTTAGCAACAGCAGGGGATATTGAAAAAAAATCCAGGACCTATTAGGATGGGTAGGACACCCTCATGCGCGTGAGAATCCACACCACCTCAGCCCCAACCATGGTGGGAGAACATTTTTAGAATATGGACCTCAAGGTGCCCGGAAATCGCACTCTCATACTTTCAAAATGTTAAAGGTACTATATTTTTAATGATAAAAATAATATATGAACAACACAATAATGTACGACAATTATTTTTCATAATACAATATTAATAGTGGGTGCGTTTGCACCATCCGCACCCCCTCTGCATCCCCTGCCTTATCTGGAGCTCCACCCCAGAGCACATGAAGCGTGTATTTGAATCAATGCAAAATTAAAACAGGTGGTTGCTTTGATACATTGAAGTGATAGGCCTACCGCCGTCAGCCTGCAAATACAAAACTAACTAGGCCTATTGTTCAAATAAAGTTTTTTCTTAAAAAAAAATTTAAGCCAAGAAACATCGCTGGATGCTGCGAAAGTGCCGCTACTTTACAAAAAATAAAGAAGTTGCATAAAATATATAAATCACCTTCTTTTATATTTACTTTGAAATATTTGTTCACTATAAAATAAAACAGACCGGATGTTGATAAACCGGTAACAGACTGAATGAAGTCTCTAATCTTGCGTATAAATGTACTTATCAAATACCATTGTGCTCACTGGGCCCTTTGTTGAATGCCCATCTAATCTCAGCCCCATTATGGTTGGGTGAGTTTCATTTTGAAAATATGAACCAGGTGCCCGGTAATTCTCAAACCTCAGCTTAAAAAAATCTTACCGGAAATTCATATCAAGAATACAACAAATAATTTTTCCTAATACAAGTTTAAGGGATGCGATCGCACCGTCTGCTGCCTCTCCCCTACATCCGCCTAGCCGCATTTATTGTATACGTTCAGTCAGTGGTGGCGCCAGTCAGCCCCCTCCCGCTCCACCGTCGGGGAGAGCTGGCCTCCGTCGGGGAGTAAAAGCACAGTTCGTAGGGGAGAAAAAAATTATTTGTATTTTTTAAATATTAGTATCTTCCCTGCCAGACAAATCCTGACTCCACCCCTGAGATCAGTTCGCCCAAAATCAAATTTTATATATTTATTTTTTAATCTAACAGTAGATTCCTCGCGACGAAGCACAGCTTGAAAATAGCTCATGCGCAAAATATGTTCTATAAGGATTATTATAAATAATTCATGAGATTTACCAAACTATCCTACGTAAAGAAAATTCGCCTGCAGCTGTGTGTTTTTGTTGATACCACCTGGGAATTAAAAAAAAATTCCCAAGAAAGAACCTCAACCCTCCTTCCAGTGGAGTTCATCGATTCATGAAAAAAAAGAATGTTTGTTTCTGTGTATACCGGTACACACATAATTAGACCTATTTACTCTAATAATATTGAAAAAAAAAATCACACCCCATTTTTTTTTTAATAGTTTTTGTGAAAAGCTGTGACTCCCTCCCCCTAAATGCGAACCAAGATCCGCCCCTGGGCTAGGCTAGTGTAGGTGGGTCAGGCTACAAAAGTAAGGGCTAAAAGTCATTACATTTCAGAATAAAGGACAGTTTCTCTGACAAACTATCGGTTAATTATTTTATGTTGGTCATAATGGCTTTGACCAGACTGGCATGGAGGTCAGATAATGTATGCCTAAGTCAGTGTTAAAATAAAGACTTGGGTTGTCAGCACACTCTTGAGTTTATGGAACTCGGATAACGATTCCTTCTGGCTTTGAATTTCCATCTATCACGATGATTATTTGTTACCATATTAAATAAAATTATAGTGTGAGAATACATTAACGATGGCGACGACGATGAGGATGACGATGACGAAGATGATGATATGATGATGATGATATGATGATGATGATGATGATGATGGGGCGGAGCACCTAAACACCAGGGGCCATGGTTCACGGAACTATTTGAACCACCGGCATTACCGATTGAAGCGTTGCAGAAAGCAATGTTAACCATTATATTGTGTGATATTTATAGAAGTTTGTTGGAAATTCGGATCATGACACTATGGTGACAAACATACTTTCTGATCCTGTCTACGCTCAGTTCGTCCGTATTCATCCAACTGGCTGGTATTCTGCTATAAGTTTACGATTTGAGGTTCTTGGATGCTCAGCAGGTAAATTTATATTAAATTGATAATTTAGTGCATGTCACAATGTACAGCGGAGTAATAATAAGAAAGCTTTAGTTTTCAACAATATCTCAACACACTACGAATTACAGCACTAAGTGAAATAGAATTTGAAAATATTTGTTTTTCTTTAAAAATAGGCCTAATTACTTCAAAAAGAATACTTTATAGATGTTTCAAAAAATTCGAATAGACCTGAAGTGCCTTCCTATTATATACACTTAGTAGTTTTATAAAACTCATATTGGAGTGCCATTGAAACGCTTTATGGTTAATTTACTTGCCTCCAAATCACAAGGTTCTAGGATCAATTACGCATGCCTGGGGTGTGTCTTTGTGTTAAAATGGTGTAAAGAAAGTGAAAAAAACGAAAACAAAATAAACCCCCCCAAAAAAGGCTTGAAGGTACTGGAATCTTAAAAAGAAAAAGATGATGTTGCATCATAAGAACAATTTGGCATACAAACAAAATCGATTGGTGATGATAATGTCGATGAGAATGAAGATGATGATGATAATGATAACGGTAATGATAATAATAACAACTGTTGTTATTGCGGCGGCGGTGACAGCATAAGCATTATTGTATTACTAACTTAATTTAAACCTACAATAACTTACCATGTACCTGATTAGACGTCTTTTATTAGTATAGTTAAATTTTCTTTTGCCCAAAACAATGCTTGTTTTAGTAACCAGTCGTAAAAAAGTTAATATTAAAAAAAAATAGTAAACTTAAAATGAAAACTTTATTTACCTCTGTATATTTTTGTGTAGACAAAATGGCTGAACACTCAACTTATTACAAGTCTTTAAACTTTCATCGTTCAATAACGACTCAAAACTCGACAGGAAGCTGCATTCGATGTGCTGTGAAGTGTATGAGGCACCAGAATGCAAGTATTTCAAATGCGATGGAGGATGCCACCTTTACACCTGCAGTAACGAAGACAATGTTGTTGCTTTTCTGTTTGGCTCATATATTCCTTTCAACTAAAAAAAAAGATTCTTGCCTTGTCCTGATTGGTCAGTTGCTAAGTTTGATCACTCTTGAAATAGGGCTAATGAAAACTGTGTATGCAGTAATTTTTATTGCAAATGTGTTCACTTTGTTTAATGGAACCCATAATGTAATTTTAATCTTAGCAATATGAATATCGTTCAACATTTTAACAGTGGTAATTGAACTAATTATTGATTTTGTAGATTCGTATATTTTGGTAAAAGTACTTTTGAATACAGAAAAAAAAGTTTAAACGGGATTATTTTGCATAAGATTATTCCCTTTTACCGTACGCAAACACGTGGGTTTTTGGGAAAACACATATGTTTGTGAAATGCGGGCTTACCTCTAGCCCAGGTATGATTAGCGAGTTGGTAAGTTTTATTGTTGTACAAGATCGAAAGGAAGATTTATAACGACATTGTAGAATAAAAGCTAATGCATAATTTGTAAACAAAAAATACTTATATGCCAATGTTGCAACAATTTTGCTTGATATGTGAGTTTATATACGATCGGGCTTGGCCTGAGCTAAGCCTATTCTGCGTAGTGTAACTAGATAGAGCCATGGTGGTTGTGGTTTAGTTCCGAGCCGGGGAATCCGGGTCGTTTTGCTGAGTCGATTCGGCTCGGGTCGATTTGGATAATTTATTATTATTATTATAATTATTATTATTATTATTATTATTATTATTATTATTATTATTATTATTAGCGGTAGCGGTAGCGGTAGTGGTGTTATTCTTAGTAGTAGTAGTGTTATTCTTACAGCAACCCTCTAAGGGATTATGAACTGTGTTATTTACGGATGGAATAGTACATATTTTACAAAATCCCTCAGAGTCGTAAAAAGTCTCTTCTCGTATGTCAATTAAGCGTTGACAAAGACTACAAGAGTAGCCGAAATATTCGCCTAATAAATTTAAGTGTTTCTAAAGTCAACATCTTACGTATTTGAGTTTCTTTACTGTTACGTTATATTATATTCTACATATGTTTCGAAACACACGTGGACACACAATGCACTCAGTTCAAACCGATAACACAGTGTCCACGGAATGAACACACAGTGGAGCACAGAGTGTTCACAGATTGAACACCTATTGAACACCTATTGGAGCTGAGTTTGTGTTCCATAGGCGTTTACTCCAATGACAGAGTAATGCTATTTGTAAAGCGCATAATGGGGCATAACGCGCTATATAAGTATAACATTATTATTATTATTATTAGTACTAGTAATGTTAAATGATGTATGGAAATTATACTGTTTATTATCATTTCGATACTGTTTTATTTCATTACCATCAACACCATTATTTCAATAATATCATTATCATCATAACAACTGCAATATTACACAAAAAAAAAATCAATTATTACATATCAGTCGGCATCGTCAATTACCAATACTTCTGTAGTGCCTGAGCACCCATACACACATCACACACACACAAAACACACACACACACATATATATATATGTATATATATGTATATATGTATATATATATGTATATATGTATATATATATATGTATAGTTGTAACCCTGTGAAATTTTTACTCTTTTAAAAGCTTTAAATTTGGTATTATTTGCCACTCTGTAGGGTATAAACGTTATTTTATTCCATTTAAGTTTTAACTTTGGTATATGTACTGTACTGTATATATTATAGCTGAGGCCACTCAGTGTATTAGTGTCCCTGCTATTCTCATTAGTGGCTATGTTTAGGAATTTGTCCTCAGTTGCTAAGGCAACTGCTGGGCAATAGGTGCTATCGGACACCCCACAGTGATAAGGAATTCACTTCTCACTGACCCTGCTTACAAGCAACATCTGTAAGGATTGAGGACCTAATATTTGCCACACCTTATTTGAGAAGTCATATTTTTAACATCTTTTATATTGCAATTTTATCAACCTGGAGAAGTCTTACTTTTACCATTTTATACTGCATTTTATCAACTGTTTATGATTTGACACCTTGGCTCTTTTATAGGTAAGAATCATAATTTCCTGTTTTGTATTTGATTTAATTTGATTTAACGTTAGTTTATCTACCATATGATTTGTAGCTCGTACTAGCTTCAACGGAACAATTAAGTTGCAGTGTTCCGTTCAGTGTTCTTGATTTAGGATTTGCCTAAACAATTTTATAAACTTTCAATTATGCTATATTGTTAATTTGCTTATCTTATATTGTAATACCATTTGCAATTGCGCTT
>NW_022744319.1:0-544 GCF_011630105.1 Anneissia japonica | reverse complement strand
ACAATGTTTTTAAGCTTTGTTTTCTATGGTGTATACACACACATTAATAAGATCTCTATGGTTGTAAAAAATCCCTGATAAAAGATCATGAGAATTTCTTTTGGCGCTTCATGTTGACTAATGGTGATGTGATGATGATGAATTTTACTAAAAGTGTCATTTCTGGCCATCTAGAGGTACTATTTCCTCAAATTTTCTCACCTCAGCTCCAACCATTGTGGGGCTGGGGTGGGTGTCGACTTACAAAATGTCCTCCCCCTCCACCTTTTAAAACAGATATGTGCTCTTCCCTGGGTATGGGCATTAAACTCCATCGAGTCGGCTCCTGATGTATGTCTTAGTGACTGCTGTTTGTTTTTAGGATGTGATCTGGTTTTCCATGTCCATTTTTCGTGATTATGACTATTCTGGATAAAGAATGTTTTGAGCAGAGGTGGATTCAAGGCACCCCCCTTCCCTTCATTTTTTTAAGGAAAAAATAGGAAAAATATATTCAAATTGAAGTGCGAGAGTGTAATTTCCGGCCATCTAGAGATGCCCTAAT
>NW_022744318.1:29673-31991 GCF_011630105.1 Anneissia japonica | reverse complement strand
CCCCCCCCCCCCGTCAGGGAACAAACAAATAAAAAAAAATATTTACATGTAATGTTTGTTTAGCCACCATATTGTTTTCATTAAACTATTTGTGTTAACTTTTCATCACAACAACAATAATAATAATAACATTAATAATAATAATAATAATAATAATGAGACTAATTGAAAATAATTTGTGTTCTGTTATGACAAATGCTCGTTTGGATAGCCTCATGATGCTTGGAATACATCGTGAAAGGTGAAACAACCTCGACCATGACAGCGTGGTTGACAGATTTCATGCAAAATTTCCAAAATATTGAATTTCACTTTTAAGAATGAGGATTTGAAAATAAATTAGATGGTTACATTGCATACTCTTAAAAACCGAAAGGTCCACTGATTAATCTCAGATAAGAAAGTATAATACATACTCCAAGTATTGAAATATCAGTGATGATGACATAATTAATGTCGAAATATTGAATCCCAACACGATGGCGTGTATTTCAATACTGGGAGTATGTATTATACTTTCTTGCATACTCTTTGTTTGTTGTTTTATTAAAAATGTTTTGGTTTTGGAGGCTGATTTCGATATTAGAAAGCATAGCCTACAAGTAACTCGATGCCTATCAAATAAGATAAAAAAATCGCCATAATTAATCAAATATTCGTGGCATCCAGGCCCCCTGGATGCCTCTGTTGGGTAGGTCTTGGCGCCATCACTGGGCAGGACCAGTACATATTGAAATAGCGAGTGCAAACGGTAAGCAACAGTTAAGCACCAGGAAATGTTTATGCAAATGACGGTTGAACCAAGGAAAATACGGGATGCAAGGCAGTTGAAAGCAAAACCAGTCTACTAGCGAAAGCCTCTCACCGAGAGAAGCATAAACAAAACACTGCAGAAGAGGGCCTACAAAATTGCTCAAAAATTCTCTTAAAAAATTGTAATAAAAAATGTAGCAATAATATACTTGCAGAAAAAGTTGAAATCACAAATAAAAATGGTTTAACAAAAATACAAAACAAAATCAGAGAGTTGCATATATAGGGCTCGCAGAATCGGGTGGCCGACGTCCCGCGGCAACCAAAAATTTACATCGGGCAACTAAAATTTAAAAGGTCCCGACGGGCAACCTCTAAAATATCAGATGTTTTGCAGCGACTGAAATACAGACTATACTCTACACAATTATTCACATAAGAACGAATGGCCAAGCCACCGAGATTGTGTTTGTGTGTGTGTGTAATAAACTGCGGATTTAGAGGGGGGGGGGCTAAAGCCTGCCCGCCCCCTCCCCCTAAAATTTCATAGTAATTTCTTTTTACTGCTTTTTGAAGGTCCAAATTAAAATATTGTTTAATGTTTTCATCAGACACATCACATTTATGGGCTAAACATTTTACAGTAGTTGTTTTTTAGTGATAAAATAAAAATGAAATACGTTTTTTAACCGATCTGCGGACAAAAAAACGTAGCTAAGAAAGCTGCTTTTGCCTTGCCTTCATGCTCAAATCTCGAAGCAAAGGCCGTTGTGTAGCGGTCTCAACGTTTGTATAATACACTAAACTTTTCGTGTCACGCGGGTTTGTTCTTGTCTAGTCTTTCCTTGATTGCTTGCGGTCAGAGGTATTTGAAATGTTTGTAAATAAACTAACAATAAACTAAAATTTTCGTGTCGAGCGAGTCATTCTTGTCTAGTCTTGATTGCTTGTGGTCAGTTCGTACGTTTGTATGATACACTAAACATTTCGTCGAGAGAGAGTTGTTCCAGTTTAGGTTTTTCTTGATTGCTTGTCGTCGGATACTACTACTACATTTAAAACATATTTAAGGGGAATTCTTTTGTCGTCTGAGGTTCTCATTAACATTGTCAAATTTTACCTTTAGGGACAGTATTTTTATTATGGAACTGTTTTCACCCTCTTCATTGTCTTATGTTCCCCATGGCAACCCTTTCACCAGGATTTTTAAAGAATGGTGAAATTTCAGAAAATGTCCTCAAAATTTTAAGGGTGGTGCACAAAATTCTAAAGGGTGGATACCAGCAATTGCTATTTTAAGCATAGCAAGTGACACGCTAAGTCTGTTTATTGACCTTGCATTTGCATTAATATTTGTTTGAAGCGTGGTTCCAATATTTTAAGCATGGCGTATAATTTGCCTTTTTAATGTTTTTATTTATATTATGTTGTTTCTCTGAGTATCCTACGTGAAAAGATATTTTTATCTGCCATTAAAGATCCTAGTTAATCGTTTTTCATATTATTAATTTATTTACATATATTCTTGTTATAATAATGATTTACTAGAAATATTGTTTAACATT
>NW_022744318.1:27008-29172 GCF_011630105.1 Anneissia japonica | reverse complement strand
CCTCTTCATTGTCTTATGTTCCCCATGGCAACTTTTTCACCAGGATTTTTAAAGAATGGTGAAATTTCAGAAAATGTCCTCAAAATTTTAAGGGTGGTGCACAAAATTCTAAAGGGTGGATACAAACAATTGCTATTTTAGTACATAGCAAGTGACACGCTAAGTCTGTTAATTGACTTGCATTTGCATTAATATTTTTTTGAAGCGTGGTTCCAATATTTTAAGCATGGAGTATAATTTGCCTTTTTAATATTTTTATTTAAATTATGTTGTTTCTGTGAGTATCCTACTTGAAAAGATATTTTTATCTGCCATTAAAGATCCTAGTTAATCGTTTTTCATGATTAATTTATTTACATACATTCTTGTTATAATAATGATTTACTATAAATATTGTTTAAAATTTACGGAAATAAATGTTGTTTAATGAATGAATAATTATTCAAATCCACTTGCACTTGACAACAACAACTAGGCATCAGTTATTATTTTTAATGGTGTCTACCACATATTTCTTCTTCAATTATATACAGATACTAAAGCTCCATTGTATTGTACAAGTATATTTATTCAGTTTGTTTTCAACGTAGTACTATCAGATTGTTTTGAAAGCTTAATGCAGTCACTATGACAATATTCGAATTTCACAAATTTCGACTTCTGGAGGAATTCAAAATCTACCCACTCCTGTGTTGGAACCCATTATTATTTCTTTATACAATTATNTATATATATATATATATATATATATATATATATATATATACATACATACATCTAATAGCACTTTTCACATATACCCCCTAACCAAAACTTCTGGATCCGCCCCTGCCACCCGGCCCAGTAAACGGAAAGCTGAACATTCATAAATTTGACACTGACATTAAACTACACTTGGTGATTGTTTACAATTTTTGACTGCGGTGTACCGCGAAGAAAACTTGAATGATGAAATGAATGCTTATCTTCGAAGATGCCGAAAGTTTTTGTAGGCACCGCTGATACTGCTAAACAGGAGATAAACTCTGCATATTTTCTTGGTCTAGGCATAGTCACTTTTATTTTGATTTTCATTGCGAACGCTTCACACTGCTGTCCTTTCTATGATAACATGAGTTTCTAAAATGTTTCAAGCCGTCATCAACTTACGATACCGACGATGCTGCTACTGGGTAAAATAAATATTAAATATTTAATTAATTTGCCTTTGTGGCAAGGCCCATCTCGATCCCGATCGTATAAATTTGACACTGACATTAAACTACAATTTAAAGGAACTAGTCTCATGCATTGCCTACTCACTTAACTACTAAAGAAGTTTTATAAAAAAAAAAAAACATGTTTTTTTTTTAACTTTACCTGGATTTGCTTTATTTAAATAGTCACTGTGTTTCTCTTTTTTCAATGTTCATATAAGAAATAATCAATAAGTTATTAAAGTACAGTACATTTATACATACGATTTGTTCAGACTTTTTCTTTCGTGTATTTGCAATTCTTTGAGTTAATTGAATAATGTCATGAAATAATTCATATAGGGGGTGGGCAAGTAAAAGATTGTGAGGGCAACCAAATTTGAGATATTGGTTGCCCGAAGGGCAACCCAATATTTCATAATTCTGCGAGCACTGATATAAGACAAGAAAAACAATCAGTTTCTGGACAAAACGGAAATGAACCAGAACGGCAATAAGTCAAAACGGCAAAAAACCAAAACAGCAACACTTTTTGACCAGAATGGCAATGGACTAAAACGGCATTAAGTCAAAACGGCAATGACCAAAACGGCAAGGCCTAAGTCAAAATGGCAATAGGCTTGAACGCATACTGCAGAAGCAAAAATCAGCATACGCACAGCTAAATGTAAATATGCACACGTATACTGATCATATCACTATAGCAACCGATGACTGCTGCAACAGTTTGGTTATAAAAAACTAAAATTAAAAGACGCCGATTGACTTATAAAGCAATTAGTAGAGCATGCATCGTACACTAAATGAAAAATTATTATACTGTATTTAGGTTAAACTAACTGTCACAAGTGACATCTATTTTAGTTTATAAGTAAGTATATTCTTTGAACCACTAACCTTACTTTTACACACAGCAGCCAGTCTTCAGTCAAATATGGTAATGAGGTAAGTATTCTTTGAGAAACTTG
>NW_022744318.1:16161-26718 GCF_011630105.1 Anneissia japonica | reverse complement strand
AGACATTGCGGGTGAGATAAGAACAATTTGTTTGCCTGTTATTTTATAATATAAATGGTAGGCCTGAATGTATGCCAGAAATCAACCAGTGAACGGCTGTGATGTAATCAATATTGCATTATTTGGATGGAAACCTTTTTTACAAGTACCTGCTATTTATATTTTTTTTGTGGAGCTAATAAGCTCGGATACCAGGGAGAAGTCAACCCTGAGTTAAAGTGAACGTCACTATAATTCAAAATTAGTGAATTTGTGGAGCTAATAAGCTCAGATTGCAGGGAGGAACCCTGATTTATGCTGAACGTTATTGAAGGTAACTATAATCCAGAATTAGTAAATTTATGGAGCTAATAAGCTCGGATACAAGAATATAATTTGGATTGAAGGCCACTTTAATGCAGAATTTGTGAATTGGTGTTTGAAGCTATTCGGTTTTATTGAGCCAGGAAGAACCTGTGAATGGCATTAAAGAAGTGAACTGTGGGGGGATTGCGATTGTTCTTTGGGCAGGGTGTTTGAAAGTGGACAGTTGAACTTTATATAATTTTTGCTTTTGGTCAATTGCAAAATTTATTATTCATTTATTTTAATTCTGTAATCATGTTTCCATGTTTTTATTCATATTAGTTTTTGGAATGTTAAAATAATATAATGATTCAATGATGGTTAAATTCTTGAAATTGCTGTTTATATTGTGAAGTTTTTGTTACTGTATTATATTGAAATTTGAGAAGATAAATGTAAAGTAAATCATAACATGAATATGTACCATTAACAGTAACAGTTTTCATTGTGATATACAGTACAATATTATTAATCCGGTATATAGAATAATTATTTCCATCTGATGACTGATGTTAATTGAGGATTACCAATAAGCCTAGGTTATTGTTTAAAAAAAAAAAAATTATATTCTTACCATTAACAGTGAATCTTGAGCGATAGGTTATTGTACAGTGCAAAACACTCACCTGAATATAATTGGTGTTTTTGATAACTGAGATCGTTTTCTTTTGGTTTAAATGTTCTATATAATTGAAAAATTCATATGCTATATCATATTAAATCAGTTTATTTTAACTTTTTGTAAGACAGTGTCAGTTCAGTTTATTTATCGTCCTGAGGTTGTATTTGTTCAGACAAATTACAATGTCCGTATGAGCCTATATTAGGCTGTGTGACACTAACACCGTGGCTTGAGATACGGTACCGTATTTCTACTTCGTTTTGCTATAAGTACGGTAAATGGCATTGCATCACCATCACCCAATGAAGTGCCAGAATGTGCGCGACATCATTTTTTGAAGACTGGCATTGCATCAAAAACATCAAAAGTACAATATTGTTTGACTTTACTGTCATCGTTAAAAAGGCGTATGGTTCCACTTTATAGTAAAGAGTTTCATTTAGCTAGGCCTATATATAACCATTATCAAACAAGGACTGATATCTGGACCAAACTCTTGGCATATGCATCTAGGAATCCGCCTCTAGGCCTTGCTTTTAAATTCTTCGCTGGTGAAGAATCTAAGCAAGCCTTGCTTGGATTCTTCTTTTGGCGGCGGCTCTGCTCTAGTGACATAGGTGTGGGTGGCATATATCAGTCATAAACACGGTCTTACGAAGTCTGAAGTTCTCAATCCCCACATCCCAAGTTTTATTCCAAGATGCCTAGATTATCTTATCCGACCAAAATATTCATACACTTTGAAAGCACAAAACTTTACGTAGACTTCGTCAATCTTATGGTACAGAATCTAGGCCTAGATCGAGAATGAGTTTCCCCTTCATGATTAGGGCATATTTATTAGTGTCAAATTTTTCGAATCTACTTTTGATGCAGGGCCATTTAATGCAGTACTACGGTATATAAAATGCTAGGCCTGTATGAATCCTCTTGTTTACAGTATATTCAATTTTTTATCGCAAGTATTGTCATATAACTAGATAACCAAAGACTAACAGTAGTGTGTGTATACATGTGCTTTGGCCTAAGTCCTGAGGATGATGCCTTGCTTGATAAGGCTATATAAATGACATGACTCTCAGTAGCGTAGCTAGAGGTTTTGGTGCCCGGGGGCAAGAGTAGAAAATTGCGCCCCCCCCCCCAATTATAATTATAATATTTTGAAATTAATTGATATTGGTTGTATAGACTTTAAGCATATGCGTACAGTACGTCCATCTGTCTAAATAACATTTATTTATTTATTTATTCTGCCTTTAACGTGATAACACTTTCAGTGACGCAGCACTGATCTCACTAGTGGATCACATGAACAAAAAAATAGAACAAAAACAAATATAAAAAAAATATACAGAAACTTAACTAAAATAAAAAATTATTTAAACCCGAATAACTATTATTATTCTAGCTCTCGTATGCTCTTTCTTACCAGGGATGGGGGGGCCAGGATTTGCCCGAAGGGATCCAATGTTTGGTGGAATGCTCCAACGAGGGGGAAGATTTCATCGAAGAGAGCAAAGTGGGCATGATTGAGTGTCGCTTAAAATCTTCTGAAAGTGGCCTAAAGGGGGGGGGAGGCGAAGCCCCCGAAACTTTTGACAATTTATGGGTTTCAAAGGCTTATTTAATCGATTTTGAGTCTACTAATATTTACAAAAATTTTTTTCTCCCCAACGAATTATGGTTTTTCTCCCCGACGAAGGTGGGGGGGGGGGGGATGGAGGCGCAGCTATCCCCGAAGAGGGTCCTGGCGCCATGCCTGTTTTTACTATTGAAACTGCATTACAATGTTCGGAACTTTGTATACAATTTTACCATTATCCCAATTTGTAAGGCTGTTGTAATATCGCATACAATCAGTATTCTCTAAATTTATCTTATTAGGCCATATTAATTAAATTGTTTGTCTCAAAGCTCCCGCGCGCATTAAGAAATTCATGCGCGTTGTTCTCGCCTAAACTCTACAAACACTTTTTTTCTTTGCCAAATATTGGACTTTGAAAGACGATCCCTAACTCTATTATGGCCCACACACATCTGCACGATGTGGTAGTAACTTGGTGTTAGTTGATGCGTGAAGGCGATCCCTAACTCAATCACGTTCTCGGCGGTACAGTACATACCTAGGTTCGAAAATTATCAATAAAATAAGCCTACTGTAGCCACAGGGTCTAGGCTACACCATATGCCAAAAGTTATTGTTTTTACTTCCGAACAAAAAGCATAGTAATTTCGCCCCGAGATGATTCGCCTCGGTTTGTCACGCTAGGACAACTTGGCCATAACCAGTTCGTTAGCAATGCCATAAACAGCCGGAAATACCTTGAAACTTTTTTTGCAGACAGCGCGTTTTTCGACTCCCGGGTGGCGTTTCAGATGTTAAAAATTAAGGTTTCATACCAACAAACCTCATTCGGCTGGTTTCTGCACCTTGCTGATATTAACCACACTTTAAATGTCTTGGTCTGTTACAAGGCAAAAACCCTTGTCTCCCGTCAGATAAATTGACGAAATACAGATTGCTTAAACTAGAAGAAGTAGGACAAGGTGCATTAGAAAAACTGTGTGGGACTGCCCCACCTGTCCCACTAGCTGGCTCGGCATGGATTATCAAGCATGTTTTGTGATTTTAATGCATGTGGTGGTTGTATCTATAGTACAAAGTTTTTCAAGGTTTCATACATAGAAAATAAAAAAGACAATATTGTAATTCAGTTTATCTTTGTTTTTTATTCGGTGTAGCATTATACATGTGTTAAGCAATCAACCTATGGTCACATCAACAGTAAATATTTGTATTTATTCTGCATACAGTACTTTAAAAAAATCCAAAATTTAAAAAAAAACAAAACCGCTATTAACGCGACCAAAACATTTGTGCAAGCTCCCTAATCATCTGCTAATCAAGTACATTTTTTCACTAGTCACACACTGTTCACCTCACATGACAGGCACTAAAAACATATTAAACAAGAAGATTCATATGGCCTCCTAGCATTTTATATACTGTAGTACTGTTTTAAGGTCTGCATTAAAATTATTGGGAAAATTTGACACAATAGTAATAATCACGAAGGGGAAACTCATTCTCTCGATCTAGATTCTGTACCATAACAGTGACGAAGTCTAGCCATACGAAAAGTTTTATGCATATGAATATTTTGGTCAGATTGTAAAGTGTGGTATTATTTCGAGTATATTAAGCTTCTTGGACTAAAACTTGGGATGTACAGTAGGGATTATGAAGTTCAGACGGAGGAACAAGGCTAAGTTTATGACTGATATATGCCACCCAGGGGCGGATTGCTATAAGCGGTCTTTAGACGGTCTTAACGGTTACCCGGCTATAATCGTGACGTCACTACTGGTCTATAATTATAGACCATTGCTATACTGCGGTCTAACCAGTTAGCTGTCTTAAATTTTAAAGCCTACTCGGAGGAGGCTTAAAACGGTCTTAAATCATTTTCATCATGACGTTCTGCTGATAAATTTAACAGTGCAATGGCAAGACCTAGGCCTAGATCGTCAAAGTCGGAGAATTGAATGACTAATACTCCGCACACAGGTCTAGGCCCGTTGCCACCTGGCCTGTTGCCACCCGACCAATTGTCACCCGCCTTTTGCCACTCGGCTTTTTGCCACCCGGCCTTTTGCCACCCTAGGCCCGTTACCACACAGCTTTTTGCCACCTAGGCCTGTTGCCAACCGGCCTTTTGCCACCTAGGCCCGTTGCCACCCAGCCTTTTGCCACCCGGTCTGTTTCCACCCATAGTTGTATAGTAGGCCTATGTATTGTATTCACAGAAATTTTATTCTCAGCATTTTTGCCAAACTATGTGTACTGAATAATGAATGGATTGATTTGGTTTTTAGTTAGTGTGTATGTTTTTTTTTACATTTTTTGTGAAGGCAGAACATCATGAATTAAAATTCTTGTAAGTGTTATAAATTGAACAGATTTTTTTTTGTATTTGATTGCCTTGCCTTTGAGTGTGGAAATAATAATGAACATAAATATAGTGACAATGATAAAAATAGCGATGATAAGCTATTACTATTTATTAACATTGAATATGTTAATATGTTAATGCTGCTACCGCTATAAGAAATGGGCCTATGCCCATACATATGTATACCTCTCACAATTTGTTGTTTTTAAGATATTAAGTCAAATGTATAATCATATTTGTATGCAAATAGAAAAAAACATGGGTGGAGGAAATGTCCAACTGACCAATTGAAGGCGCAAATTAAGCTTGAAAACCCTATAATCTGACAAAATAGCCCTAGTCACGGTATAAACAATCAGGAGGATTAGTTTGCTCAGATCGTTAATGTTACTGAGCACAATATCCTTTGTAGTTTACCGCTACGAGAAGGGCTTTATCCAAAGTTTATCATTGACGGTTATTTCTCATGAGAAAATATATATGCTTGTAATAATTTGTCCACATAAAGAGAGAAATACCAAATAAATTCCATAAAGTTAATTATACACACATATATAGGCTTGTGGTTATACTATATAAATAACTATTATTATCATAAATGTGTTGTTTTTTAATTGTAAAAGCACAGGCTATTTCTTTCTATTTAGAATAAGAATATACTTAAAAATAAAATATAAAAATAAACTAGACACTGCAGTATTTCTCTCTTTATGTGGATTTATAACAATGTTTATTTCTGCAATTTTCTCCTGGAGGTAAGAAGGTGCATATGAAATAAAATACAGTAAACTAATGATTAAATATTAAACTGGAAAGTAAATTTAATCAAGAAAAAATTGTGCTACAGTAGGCCTACTAGTACAAATCTGTGTACAAAAACTCACCAAAATAATATAAATAGGCCTATTCGACATTCCTAAGGTGGCAAAGGCCGAGTAGCAACAGGCCTGGGTGGCAACGGGCCTAGGGTGGCAAACGGGCCTGGTGGCAAAAGGCTGGATGGCAAAAGGCCTGGGTGGCAACGGACCTAGGGTGGCAAAAGGCTGGGTGGCTAAAGGCCGGGTAGCAACGGGCCCTAGGGTGGCAAAAGGGCCGGGTGGCAATGGTCCGGGTGGCAACGGGCCTGGTGGCAAAATGCTGGGTGGCAAAAGGCCAGGTGGCAACGGGCCGGGTAGCCAAAGGCCAGGTGGCAACGGGCCAGAGTGGCAACGGGCCGAAACCCCTCCGCACACTTCATTTCGATACATTTGCGTGTGTTGAGCATGCATGACATCGCCCTCAATCTTACGTTACCAGGGAGTGCTTGTTTGCATTTCAAAAAAAGCAGAATCCAAGCCTTGCTTGCTTAAATTTTTTGCCAAGCGAAGAATTTAAGCAAGGCCTAGAAAAAGAGGCATGCCAAGAGTTTGGTGTAATCAGTCCTTGTTTGATAATGGTTGATACATAGGCCTAGCTAAATGAAACTCTTTTAAAGTGGAACCATATGCCTATATTTCTGGATGACAGTCAAACAATATTGTATTTTTTTTAATGTTCTAATTTCTCAGTACTGTACATCGTTCTCGTTTTACCGCTCATCACGAGTGATCTGCAATGCCAGTCCTGACAAATGACGTCACGCACATTCTGGCACTTCATTGGGTGATGGTTACGTAATACCATTCACTGTACCTTTAGCAAATTGAAGTAGAAATACTCTCTAGCCACAGCGTTAGATTTAATGCATTAAAAGATTTCCTTCAGGCCTTGCATTGCAGGCCCTCAGGAAACTTTTTCAAGCATTAAATCTAACCTTTGTAATAATTTTGCTATCTGTGTACTATGCGGAGCTCTACTAACCTACTTATTATTAATATACACTATTAATTAAAAATAAGCATTGCATCTGACCTTGTTAAAAAATTACCTGGCAGCAGGGGTGACGCCAGAGAGCGGGGCTGGAGGCTATAGCCCCCTTCGGGGAAGCATAGCCCCCCGTCGGGGAGGACGAGTAAGTTTTGTCGGGGAATAAACAAATAAAAAAAATTATTTACTTTCATTAAACTATTTTTGTTAACTTTTCATCACAATAAATAATAATAATAATAAATAATAATAATAATAATAATAATAACAATAATAATAATAATAATAATAATAATAATAATTAATAATAATAAAAATAATAATAATAATAATATTAATAATAATAATAATAATAATAATAATAGTTCAATGAGACTAATTAAAAATAATTTGCATTCTGTTAAATGACAAATGCTCGTTTGGATAGCCTCATGATGCTTTGAATACCTTGTGATAGGGGAAGCAATCTTGACCTTGACAGCGTTGACAAATGCATAATTTCCAAAATGTAGAATTTCACTTTCAAGAATGAGGATTTGAAAATAAATTAGATGGTTACATTGCATTCTTTGTTTTTTGTTTTATTCAAAATGTTTTGGTTTTGGAAGCTGATTTCGACATTAGAAAACATAGCCTATATGAAGTCATATTATAGTAGGTATGTTAAAGAAAAATTAAATTTGATTGGATGTCCACAATACTGATATCACAAATTCTACCAAGTGTTATAACATTAAAAACGTTTACAAAATTAAATTTGGTTGTATGGTTGATTTTTAATAATTTTTTAAAATATTTAATTATGGCGAAAATTTTGCTACAGGCGTTATACAAAGTTTGTGACCTTTTTACTAATTTGTCAATTCTCATTGTGTATACCTTGAAAAAAAAAAAGTTAATTAGGTACTATTATTGCTTTGATCTATACATGCATTACTTGACTAATTTATTATTACTACAGGGGTATTATTATTTTTAATTGTTTAAAAACTATTAATGTAGGCCTATGCAACACCAGGATGCCTGTGCTCTATATTCCTGTCAACAACACATATCATCCAATCAAATTCAATGTCAAGTGATCTATACAGACCAATTACAGGCCAGAATTGCCAAATAAGACGCCATATGCAATTTCGTGACGGTAATTCTCAATTATACACGGGGATATTAATCGCAAAATATCATTATAATAAATCAAAATCTTTAAAAATATTCTATTATATAATACTAAGCAATGATTATATTGGACATATTCATCAGTAATACAGACTTTATGTATAAATTTAATAACAATTATGCCGTTTGAATCATCCTCCAATGTACACATCTTTCGATCAGCAGACATTTTTATGCATCGGACTCGAGAGTCGTAAGATTTGAGAAAATCAAAAAAATTGTTGAGTAGCGTCAGACCTAATTCATACTTGGCATAGATATTATAATTCTTAAAATTACAGGATGGTTTTTAAAATTTACAGAGCGTACAAAATATGTGTAAATGATGCTTTATTTCAAAGAAAAAGTTCCGTACACTGTAACTCCGTCACCGATCAATGAAAAAAATATTTTTAAATAGCGCAAGTAAACTTTGACCTGTTTACTTTGTAAATAAGTTCAAAGGTTAGCGAATGCAACCAATAAACGATTTAATACGATTTTTTCTAATCTGGATGCAAGATGCAAAACCAAAACAATCAGCATCGGCGTCGCGACAACGATAACCGTGTGTGACGTCACTCTTCTAACATACCTATATTATAGTAGCTCGATGCCTATCAAATAAGTAATAAAAATTTGCCATAAATCGTCAAATATCCGTGGCCCTAGGCGCCCCCCCCCCCGGCCCTCAGTCAAGTGAGACTCGATTCGCTCCACCAGGCCTAGCCCCCCCCCCCCCACGTCACCCCGCCCCGTCGGGGCCTTTACTGAGTAGCCCCTCCGTCGGCCAGGTCCTGGCACCATCACTGCCTGGCAGAGAGGGATTGGAGGTATGTTATCAGTTATCAGTATAAGAAATTAATAAGATGCCAAAAGGCTATTTAAAAGAAAATTTTAATTCAGTCCATATGGTAATGCATCAAAACTTACGCTTCACTACACACAGTATGCAGTAGCAGAACACACCTACGTTTAGGCCCTACCCTGGGCCTAGGCTAGTCGGTCTACTACTACTAGCTAGGAGGTACATAAGACTCCTCTCCTGTAGCTTAAACTAAACTGCGTACTCTCAACGACCTAAAAATAATGATTAGCATACATAACGTTACAAGTTGTTAATGTTTATAAACAAACAACACGAGCTTGAAATACCTTACCTTTCCTGCATGAATCTAGTATAAAAGTTTTGGTAAAAAAAGTCCTGCTACATTACGTTGACTGCTCCGTAGTACGCCTTTCGATGTACTGGAGGCACCAAAGATACTACAAACACAAGATAGAGTTCTCCACACAAAAAAAGTGTTCCACCGAAATGCATGGTGGGAATACAAACAATGGGCCGCCCCTTGCGGCTGGATCCAAAGAGTATAAATAAAACAAGAGAGCCAACAGCGCTCATTGAGAGCGTAAAAAAACGATACGCTCTACGCAGCTAGTGTAGGACGCCAACTAACGCTTGTATGTGTTTTATTACCATAGAGCTATTAAACAACTAGAGTGCTGACAAGATGGCGCAGCAATGCAGAGTTATGTATGTGTACCATCCAAGATGGCCGTCGTAGTAAAGCGCCACCTTCAGGCTTAGTATACATATTATTACATATTAATAAGCCCTCTGACTGACTATTATTTCATTAATGATAATGAGTAATGGTAATAACAAATTATTAAACTGTTGTAGCCAAAACGAGGCCAAGTGAAGCATCTTATTCAAAAATAAAGTACCAGGGAATGAAAATTAAAATCGTATACATTACACCCAAACACCGCAACGCTCGAGTTTCAAACATACGGGTAACTACACTAGCTGTACTGAACTTTCTGAGTAAATTGAGGGCGCATTTGCAAACGATGGCGCTTAGCGAAATTTGATTGGCTAAATCTATGGTAGCCATCTTGGATGGTACACCCACACAGTTCTGCGTATTTCGAACATCGAATACATTGCGGTTAGCGCTCTGCGATTTTTTTTTCCGTACAAAACATTTGCATGAAACTTCACTCGGGCCATCTCGGATTGACTCGAGTGAGTACGATACGAGGAACAAGAGCAGACACTTCGCAATGTCGTGACGCTCGAGTTTTACTATTATTGCTCTTTCTAGTTTACCTACGGTAGGCCTATGAAATCTCACGGACTTATGTGATGTACGTCACTGTGTAGCTAACTGTGACCTTCTTGGATGTTATTAAATGTTAGTATATTATCTACAACAACAGAAGCAGCGTAGTACCTCAGTTATAAAGTGTAGATAGGTAAAGTTATACCAAAGGCTACAGAGAAAGAGGATAAACTATAGGCCTAACTACAGCCTGAGATGAGATCTTACCTAGGGCCCTCCTTAAACTAGGCCTAGGGTCATAGGCTGACACGACAACAGTCACGCTTCACATACTGACATGGACTGAAATTTTGGGGGTAAAAATGGGACAAAATTGAAGCATGAATTGAAAAATAGAGTGCATAGGAGAAATATTATTAAATAAATAATATACCATTTCGGCGTTATTGAACTTGTCCAAACGATCATTGATGTTAAATAATAATAATAATTTCTGCATTAATTACCTTGGCCTAAGCCTTGTAATGAAGAACCTACAGATACTGTACTATTTACTAGGCCTATAAAT
>NW_022744318.1:11852-15890 GCF_011630105.1 Anneissia japonica | reverse complement strand
GCCAAGGGGATTATCTTTTGTGTTATTTCCCCTTAACGTCGTTTTTTAAATTGTTCTCTAATTCCTCCATTGTCCAAGTTCCCCTTAACGTACAGGTAATAATAATAATACTTATTATTATTATTATTTCGGCATCATGTAATGAACTTGGTCTAGCCTTGTAATCAAGAACTTGCCGATTACTATGCCTAATATTATTAACTAGCTCATTTTTACATTCATTCGGTGCTCTGCCATTTTGGCAGGTCTTATGGCATCCAGTATTTTAGAGCTGCCTATTCTCAGCTCTTCTCTTAATTTGAAAATAACTGTCACTCTGTTTCACTTGATCACAGTGATGAAGAAAAACGCGCTCTTCCTTACTCTTTCTGCTTTTCCCAGAAGCGTTTTTAGTAGGCGTAGATAATTATGCAAAACCCAGGCCTAACTAAAAAATTTAAATTGTCATAGTATGTAACTCAAGTTAAAATAACACTTTTCATTACTCGTGAAACGACCAATGTATTTTAAAAAATTAGACAGGACGTTCTCTCAGAAGTTGTTCTGTAGACGTTTATCTGTTGACCTTTTGACCTCCTGAATTCCGAGACGGCCCGAGTGGAGTTTCATGTAAATGTTTCGTACGGGAAAAAAAATCGCTAGCGCTCTAGTATTCTTATTATACCTCTATGTTTATTACCCAGTACTCCACCGCGCACGGTAGGTTTGTCTGTTTATCTGTTCTCCACAAGATACTGTACTTTTGTTTTCTGCTTACTGAGTTTATAGCGGGCGTACTTCTACCGCGCTGCGCAGCGGGCGTACTTCTACCGCGCTGCACTGGGTAATAAAAAGAATATACAACCGTTAGTGGGCGTCCTACACAGGCATGACGTTTTTACGAACGGGACTTTGCTCTCTTGTTCTATTTATACTCTTTGCTGGATCTAAAAAAACTGCAACCAAACTGGAGTTGAATAGCTTGGCGGTTAAAGCCCCATTCCCGGCAAAATTTCACTAAAAACTGACTTTTTTTAGAAAATATTCATTTGCATTAATCCAATTATTATAAATCATGGAAAAATATTGGCATGAATTTTAGTTTTACGCAAAAGAATTTAAAAAATGAGAAATACAGACTATTTCTCATAAAATATTACCATTTTCTGGACGAATTTATCGTTACTAGGCAAATTCAGAGGTTGTAGATCGCATCCACTGGAATACTCTCGCTTTTATGTATACTTTTATACAGTCAATAAAGTGCGCCCTCTCTAATGAGATTAATTTTTGTACTTCGTATCTCGCACAATGCGGTCGTTCGATTATGGATGAGATATGTTTGTTTAAAGCCCCATTCCCGGCAAAATTTCAATTTTTAAGAAAAATCTAATTTTTGTATAATGTTATAAAGATTTATAAATATAATACGGAATTGCTAGTTTAACTGAATTTAGACATTCCTAAGAATGAAAAAAATGTAAAATAAGACTGAAATTTGATTTTTTTTGTGTTCCACACAAAAAATAAATGCGGATGAATTTTTCATGTTGATTTTGCGATAGGTCGTGAGAAGAAATATCGTAGGCGCCGAAAACATTATCAAACGCTGCTGGCTAGACCTAGCCTTACCTCGATTTTAGGTTCTGTTATCACACATAAAAACGGCCGACATGATATTTTCCGTTGCTAGTATTGACACTTGGAATTATTTCAAATTTGTTAAAAAACTGATTCTGACTGAGATTTTGACACTTAAACAAACATATCTCAGCCTAACCGAACGACCGCATTGTGCGAGATGCGAAGTACAAAAACTAATCTCATTAGAGTTTATTGACTGTATAAAGTATACATAAAAGCGAGAGTATTCCAGTGGATGCGATCTACAACCTCTGAATTTGCCTAGTAACGATAAATTCATCGAGAAAATGGTAATAATTTATGAGAAATAGTCTGTATTTCTCATTTTTTTTATTCTTTTGCATAAAACTAAAATTCATGCCAATATTTTTCCATGATTTATAATAATTGGAGTAATGCAAATGCATATTTTCTAAAAAAAGTCATTTTTAGTGAAATTTTACCGGGAATGGGGCTTTAAGTGTCAAAATCTCAGTCAGAATCAGTTTTTTAACAAATTTGAAATAATTCCTATGACATATTATATTTCACAAGTGTCAATACGGAAAATATCATGTCGGCCGTTTTTATGTGTGATAACAGAACCTAAATCGAGGTAAGGCTAGGCCTAGCCTAGCAGCGCTGGATAGGCTTATGTTTTCGGCGCCTACGATATTTCTTCTCACGACCTATCGCAAAATCAAAATGAAAAGTTCATCCGCATTTATTTTTTGTGTGGAACACAAAAAATCAAATTTCAGTTTTATTTTACATTTTTTTCATTCTTAGGAATGTCAAATTCAGTTAAACTAGCAATTCCGTATTATATTTATAAAACTTTATAACATTATACAAAAATTAGATTTTTCTTAAAAACTGAAATTTTCCGGGAATGGGGCTTTAAGATGCTTGCCTTCCAATCCCAGGGTCCTGGGTTCAATTCCTGCCAGTTGCAGGATTTTTTCTCACGACATAAACAACTCCACTCCCTAAATCTCATATTGAGATTTAGTTTGTGTAAAGCTCTGTCTACACTATCAAATTTCCTTTGACATAAAAATGTGACATACCCATATATAGTAATGCTATGCCACTATATATGGTCATGGTGTGATGTCATAATGACCATATTTGGGCATGTCACATGTTTTTGTCACACAAAATTTGATAGTGTGGATAGAGCTTAAAGCATCGTGTGTGTATGTTTGTCTTGTGTAAGGGATTGTCACCTACAAGTAGGACAGTGATATATATTCGCTATTGGCAATCCTTGGCACATGTGTTGTGTGCCTAAAGAAAGAATAAAATAATAATAACTTTCGTTACCAAGTCGTCGCGTACTTTATTGTCAATTCTCAATTAAAAAATTGTACACAATTGTACAATTAGTAAATTGCGCAAAATCGTATGGCCGGACGCACAGTTCTAGTGATAAAGTTTTCCTCCATTAGTGGAAAAAGAAGGGCGCCGTGTGCGTCTGGATATACTTAGCCAGAGCCATATATATAAAGAGTTGCGACATTCCGCTCCTTGGTTTACGAAAGTCACGTGGTACACACCGTCCATTTTGTTTCATAATCTTCCCGATGAACACATGCAAAGTATATGTGTTACGTACATTGCAAATTAATTTCACACACTTAATTGGGTTTACAATTATATTTTATAATTAACATCACTTAGTATGGACAGCGTATAAAAATTCATATATAATCGAATATTTTCGCGCGTGCGTGCTCGCGTAAATTCCATGCTCGCGTAAATTATTGGAATGAATTAGAATTTTTTTTCAATTATCGTTAATTCGTCACATTTTTAATCAACGAAGACTGAAGACCCGGCGTATTTTAATTAATCTTCCTTAATTATATAAATTTAAAGCATTTATCAATTGCATTATTACACTGTTTACGTTCTTCATTAAAATTTTATTTTTATTTTCTCGTTCGCCTAGATGCGTTTGGAAAAAATATTTCAGCTAAATAAGAAAAAAGTGGGTTTTTTTTCGCCCTTTTCTGACGATCTTTAAAAATTGTTCGCTAAACAATATTAAAAATTGTTCTTCTTAATTTCAATTGTTTTTACAGCCTGTATAAATACGAATGGCAATGATAATAAAGGTGATGTTTTGTAATCTTAATGATTTGATGTTTCTATTGCATACTAATATATAATTAATATAACTTTATTTTGGAAACGACGCTTTTAAAACAGCGGACACGCTCTTGCAGTGTGTTCATAATCTGTACAGCCATAATACAATATTAAAACAGAGGCGAGACTTTTAATACAATAAAATGTACGTTACACAATTACACAAGTTGAATATATCACAGATCCTGTCTCTTATACACATCTAGATGTGTATAAGAGACAGGTGTATTAAAATTCATATATAATCGAATATTTGCGCGCGTGCGTTCTCGCGTAAATTCC
>NW_022744318.1:9304-11805 GCF_011630105.1 Anneissia japonica | reverse complement strand
GATATAAAGTAGTGAAATCATTAAAAGAAAAATCTATAAATACAGTTACATGAAATTCGACTGCTAAAAAGATTAAATGGAATTAAACTATACAGGAGGCTGTTAACTGTATTTATACAATGTTATACCAAAGATACTAGAAATACAAGATAGAGTTCTCCACACAAAAAAGTGTTCCACCGAAATGCATGGTGGGAATACGAAAAATGGGACGCCCCCTACAGCTGGATCTAAAAAAACTTGTGCCAAACTTTTGTTACCAAGTCGTCGCGTATTTTATTATCAATTCTCAACAAAGATACTAGCTGTCTCTTATACACATCTAGATGTGTGACATCGGTGAATACATAACCTCCTTGGTGGCGGTAGAAATCGTTGCTATTATCCAAATAATACACAAAACAATTAAAGCATAATCATGAATCAGTAAAGAATAAAACAACAATACAGCGCAGAATGGCATGGCCGGACGGACGCACTCTTAGTGAAAAAGTTTTCCTCCATTAGTGGAAAAGGAAGGGCGCCTTTTGCGTCTGGATATACTTAGCAACAGAAGGGCGCCCTGTACGTTGGGCACGAAGTATAGGACACTTGCATGGTTAAAAAGAAGGGCGCCACTTACGTTGGGCACGACTTCCGCCTCATTTTTACAATGCGAGAACTCTATCTTGTATTTCTAGTATCTTTGGTTATACACAGGAACGCACATCACGTTAGACCATAGAGATATAATAAGAATACTAGAGCGCTAACAGCAATGTATTCCATGTTCGAAATACGCAGAGCTGTGTGTGTGTACCATCCAAGATGGCTGCCATAGATTCAGCCAATCAAATTTCGCCTGAGCAATATCATTTTCAATGGTGCCCTCAATTTACACAGAAAGTTCAGTACAGATAGTTACCCATATCTTGAAACTCGAGCGTTGCGGTGTATGGGTGTAATGTACACGATTTTAATTCTTTTTAATATTTGAATAAGATGCTCTACTTGGCCTATTTTCGGCTACGACAATTTAATAATTTGTCATTATCAATACTAATTACCATTAATGAAATAATATTCAGTCAGAGGGCTTATTTATGGTAATAATATGTATACTAAGCCTGAAGGTGGCGCTTTCCTACGGGCAGCCATCTTGGATGGTACACATACACAACTCTGCATTGCTCCGCCATCTTGTCAGCACTCTAGTTGTTTAATAGCTCTATGCGTTAGACACAGAATTCGCATCGCGTATGAAACAAAATGGCTTCTAAATTCTCAATGTCGCAACTCTTTCTATCTATGGCTCTGTACTTAGCAACAGAAGGGCGCCCTATACGTCGGGCACGAAGTATAGAAAACTTGCATGGTTAAAAAGAAGGGCGCCGCCTACGTCGGGCACGATTTTTGCCTCATTTTTACTAGGCGAGTGCTCTATCTTGTGTTTCTAGTATCTTTGGAGGTACACAAACGTCAAACAATTTTTAACTCAAGGCATTTGGTTCATTCAGTCCAACCAATCCAACCAATGAAGAATAGTTCAGAATCATAGAGCTATAATAGCTCTAATAATACAGTATAATAATAATTTCATTCCGTAATTCGTGGAAGAGATTCTATCAAAGAGTATAAATATTTATTTATACTCTTTAATTCTATGAGATACGAGCGTGCGCACGCGCAAACCAGTGAGCATCGCTACGCGGGAAGACTTGGACGTGCTGAAAATTATCAATAGCAAAAATGCCTAAAAACCCTAATTTTGTTTCTGATACGAAATAAAAGGTTGCTTATCAGTCTACTGGGTTATTCGAAAATGGATTTGTGTCACAATGAACTTGATATTGGTCTTAACTTGGGAGAAATTTCAACGATTCCTCACCAGCTGCCTGCTAATACCGTGCCGACTGGCCAGCTCAGCGCTAAACGGCGTGTGGGAAACGAAGGGGACACCCCTGGAACATCGAAACAGGCTAGCCAAAAAGGGGACACCCCTAGGCAAAAATTAAAGCCAAAACGGGCGAAGTCGTCCTCTAAAAATGAAGAGATTTTTACTAGAATGTCTAAACTAGAAAGCCAACTTGAATTGCTCATAAAAAATCAAATACATGAGGAATATTTCTCCGACACGGAGAGGCTGTGTAAGGAGCCGACAGAGGGCGCAATTCCTTACCAAGATGACAGTGATAACGATAGCCTGAGCATTATATCAGACGCAGTTAGGCCTCTGGGCAGCGAAGAGCATGTTTCTGATGCAAATGTTGTAGGGGACACCTATGGCGAGCCGAGTTGTCATTTAATCGTAAATAGAGATATCTTAGTTTTAAATAGAGATATCTTAGTTTTTAATAGAGATATCTTAGTTTTAACTAAGATATCTCCATTAATAGAGATATCTTAGTTTTAAATAGAGATATCTCTATTAAAAACTAAGATATCTCTATTTAAAACTAAGATATCTCTATTTAAAACTAAGATATATCTATTTAAAACTAAGATATCTCTATTAAAAATTA
>NW_022744318.1:7512-9283 GCF_011630105.1 Anneissia japonica | reverse complement strand
TTAATAGAGATATCTTAGTTTTAAATAGAGATATCTTAGTTTTTAATAAAGATATCTTAGTTTTTAATAGAGATATCTCTATTAATAGAGATATCTCTATTTAAAACTAAGATAACTCTATTTAAAACTGAGATATCTCTATGTATAACTAAGATATCTCTATTTAAAACTAAGATATCTCTATTTTCATTGTTAATAGAGATATCTTAGTTTTTAATAGAGATATCTTAATTTTAAATAGAGATATCTTAGTTTTTAATGAAGATATCTTAGTTTTTAATATAGATATCTCTATTAATAAAGATATCTTTATTAATAGAGATATCTCTATTTAAAACTAAGATATCTCTGTTTAAAACTAAGATATCTGTATTTAAAACTAAGATATCTCTATTAACAGAGATATCTTAGTTTTGTTTCCTGTTGCAATGTCTAATGGGATAGCGTATACCTTAGAATGTGGTAGGAATCTGTTTTGGCAGCAGTGGATTGATTCCAGATGTGATTAGGTTTATATATGCGCAGAGCTGTGTGTGTCCAAGGACTCTGGCTATGCAGTTAGGACCTTAAAACATGCTTCCACCATCCACTGTCATACTATATTAATGCTATATTTAACGAAATTATTTCGTAACAGATGTAATAACGATCAATAAAAGCTAAATATAACATTCACATGCAAATAATGATTTAGCCTTTGCATCTTCATATTCATTTGCTATGTCAGATCATTTGTTTTGATTTTATAGATCTATACTTTTTGGATCTGTAAAATTTGTTTAATCCTACATTTCATCATATTAATCATTTTATAATTTATATATTTCCCCTCCAATTAGTTACATTTATATCCCAACATTGAGGTCAGTCAGGGGTTCTCGCGCTGGAAGTCGCTTGTGTCATTGGGAAATAAAAGGTACTTTATCTACGTTTGCCTTTTCTACCTAGGAATATTAATGGGTAACTGGTAGGATGTTGTGGCATTAAATAATTATACTACTTTCGTGTGCTAAAGAAATAGCGAACGACTAGGTACACTTCCTAGGGAACAGAGAAAGTTTGTGTTGGTTTGCCAATGTACGTCATCCAGGGTCCAGGGGACGACTTTATCATTCACTTTTAAATTATTATATATCACTTTTAATATTATTATTATTATTATTATTATTATTATTATTATTATTATTATTATTATTATTATTATTATTATTATTATTATCATTATTATTATTAGTATTAGTATTATTATTATTACTATTTCCCGCCATTATTATTAAAAAAATGTTAGTTATTATTATTATTATTATTATTATTTTCCGTCATTATTATTAAAACATTTTTAGTTATTATTATTCTATTATTTATTATTATTATTATTATTATTATTATTATTATTTTATTTATCTATTTTTTTATATTTTTCATGCCACACGCAGGCCGATTAATTACTGTTACGCTATCAAGCCCCTTGCTTCCCGAGATCCGACATGAAATCGATTTTTTGAATAATTGTTTTATGATGCTTTTTTATATTGGCAAAGTTTCATTGGAGCAGTATTATATAAGATCATATATATATATATATATATATATATATATATATATATACATATATATACATACATAGGCGTCAAATATATGTATATTATAAAGTGTGAAGTACTAGTTGCTTTATATATATTGATAGGATATCTTTTGATCATCACCAACATGTTGTCCATATATATATTATATATATATATATATATATATATTATATATATATATATAT
>NW_022744318.1:0-6338 GCF_011630105.1 Anneissia japonica | reverse complement strand
TATCTCTATTTAAAACTAAGATATCTCTATTAAAAACTAAGATATCTCTATTAAAAACTAAGATATCTCCATTTAAAACTAAGATATCTCTATTTATGATTAAATGACAACTCGGCTCGCCATAGACACCCCTCAAGCTGGAGATACAATGCTTTTAAAGAGATTCAAAATAGACAAATCTTCGACTACTACTACTAGCATCCCAAAGGTCACTGCTTTTTCCATCAATTCCATGTTGAAGGAAAAATTAGATGAAAAGGTACTTCATGTAAACTTGCCACAAGTCTCTATTTTATGGATTTTCGTAGTACATTAGCGCATTTCGGAAAGCGCCACCAGCGTCAGTTTATGTTGAGAAA
Source organism: Anneissia japonica (assembly GCF_011630105.1). Lineage (NCBI taxonomy): Eukaryota > Metazoa > Echinodermata > Crinoidea > Comatulida > Comatulidae > Anneissia > Anneissia japonica. The sequence continues at coordinate 5,979 of NW_022744318.1, read as the reverse complement.
CTTTTTTGATGAGAATTAGAAATCCCAGAAAAAGTATACTATGGAACGCCATGCAAATAAGTAATATGGAACGCCATTTGTGTCAAAATCGATTTATTCTTAAGCATTTCAACTGATTAAGACAAAGATTAGGGACTGGAACCCAGTCTATACTTCATGATACTTACGACAAATACTTGGCTCCTGAAAACACACCAACCTTGGTGGTGCCTCAGGTAAACCCTCCCATATGGGATGGAATTGAGAGAAGTGCTCGAAGTGCGGATTTAGGCCTCCAGAGGCTACAGGAATTGTAGCAGCAATTTCTGCTTATTCTAGAGAGTTAACCTCCGAGCCCACAGAGGCGCAGATTGATATTATGGCCCTATTAGGTAGTGCCAATTATGAAATAAATATGATGAGGAGGGAGCAACTCAAGCCTCATATCTCACAAAAATACAGGGGAATTTGCAAAGCATCAAAAACCCTGTGGGAAAATTTCTATTTGGGGATGAGCTGCAGAAAACCTGCAAGGACCTTCGGGAGAGCATCAGTGCTGTAATGATCCAGTCTGAAAATAAACCTGTGACAAAGTTCAAGCACACTGGAGTCTCCAATACTTACAAAAAGCCTTTTTTAGGTGGGAAGAGCCGGAACTATGTTCCGAACCGGCAAGTCAGCCAATACAATGCTGCCACACCCAACAAACCAAGCCATTACAGGCAAAATCACCAGACCACCTGGAAACAGAAAACACAAAAGAAATAGACCTGGAAAAGGTTAGTAATGGTATGCACAAAAATATTGGTGGTCGCATAAAGTGGTTTGTTAACAAATGGCGTACACTAACCTCGGACAAAAATATGTTGTCTATTGTTACAGGAATAAACCTGGAATTTATTAATGATATACCACCCAAGCAAGACAGAGTACCTTATCCATACAAATTGTCCCCTTATGAAATAGAGGCAGTAGGGTTGGAAATACAGAAGCAACGGGAAAAAGGTGTTATTTGCTTGGTGTCTCATGAAAAAGGAGAATTTATATCAAATATTTTTACTAGACCCAAGCATGATGGTGGTCTAAGAATGATCCTAGATCTATCTGAGCTAAACAAGCATATCATATACCGCCATTTTAAAATGGACTCTATTGAAAAGGCAATAACCCTTGTGACTAGAAATAGTTTATTTACATCGATTGATTTAAAAGATGCATACTATTCGATACATACCGTATAGCTACAGAACACTGTAGGTATTTAAAATTTATCTGGAATGGCCAACTTTTTCAATTCACTGTGTTACCTAATGGCTTAGCATCGGGACCCAGATTGTTTACAAAATTAATGAAAGCCCCATTAGCAGTGATACGACAAAATGAATCACTATCATTGCATTGCATATATTGATGATAATTTGCTAATTGCGGACTCTTACGAAAAAGCGACTAATAATATTAAAATGGCTATCACATTATTTCAGGAATTGGGACTGACCATCCACCCAGGAAAGTCAGTGTTGACTCTTACTCACGAAATTCAATTCTTAGGGTTTCTAATAAACTCTATAGATATGACTGTGCGATTAACTCACAGTAGGAAACAGGAGATAATTTCCTTCTCAAAGGAATTGAAAAAGCTTAAGAAGGTTACAGTTAGGAAACTAGCATGCTACATTGGAAAATTAGTATCATCATTTCTGGCAGCGGATTTTGGCAAACTCCATTATCGAAAGCTCGAAAATCAAAAGATCATAGCATTGAGACAAAATAAGGGTAACTTTGACGCATAATTAGAAATTACTGCACGTATGCGAGAAGATATAACTTGGTGGGAAGAAAATACTCCACTAATAAGTCGGTTAATTTCGAGGCTGAACCCAACTCTTACTATTGAATCCGACGCTAGCAGTGAGGGTTGGGGTGGAACAAATGGGGAAATAAAAACAGGAGGCCGTTGGTCAATATCGGATCTCGCTGTCATGGATACTTTAAATATAAACTACTTAGAGTTGTTGGCAGCATTTTACAATTTGCGTGCATTTTGTAAAAAGTTTGTACATTGTCACGTAAGACTAAAACTGGACAATGTAACCGCCTTAACATATATCAATAACATGGGAGGTACAAAATCCTACTTGTGCAACGAATTAGCTAACGAAATATGGCAATGGGCTATAGATAGAAATTTATGGTTATCTGCTGTCCATCTGGCTGGGAAGGACAACACCATAGCAGATAATAAATCTAGGAAATTTGAAGATGAATTATAGTGGCAATTTAACCCTAAATATATAAAAAAAAAATATTTGATGTGCCTGGTAAAACACACGTAGACTTGTTTGCTACACGCCTAAACACACAGTTGCCGAATTACATTTCATGGCATCCGGATCCAAGGTCTATGGACTCTGATGCATTTTCATTGGACTGGGGAAGATTCTACTTTTATGCATTTCCTCCTTTCTGCATCATAGATAAATGCATAAAGAAAATAATAGAGGACAAGGCGGAGGGTATACTAATTATACCAAAATGGCCCACGCAACCTTGGTTCGGGAAGTTGCACCATATGCTTATAGGCAAACCAATCAACATCCCAAAATCTTCTGACACATTGCTTCATGGATCGAATAGAATGCATCCTTTACATAACAAGTTAAATTTGCTTGCTTGCAGGTTATCCGGCAAACATTTATGTTAGATGGAGTATCAGAGGAAGCAGTATTGATAATCAAAAACTCGTGGAGGAAGTCAATGCAGAAACAATATCTTACCTACATCAAAAAGTGGTTTTCGTTCACAAACGGCAATGTACATCCAAAAGTATCAACGGTACTAGAATTCTTAACCAACATTTACAGAAACACAAACAGTTATTCTACAGTGAACACAGCGAGAAGTGCATTAACGTCCTTTCTGATGCTCAATACTGGACAGGCAATAGGAACGCACCCGGTTATAGCTCGATTTATGAGAGGTGTATTTAACGCTAAACCACCAATGCCTAGATATACCCACACGTGGGATATAGAGGAACTGTTCACAAATTAACCCTTGATAATATGACAGTTACTAAAGAAGGTATTACATTTCATATCACAGATCTACTTAAAACATCAAGACCTAGTCATCATGGACATAGTATCACATTGTTGGAAAACGAGGAAGCTGCTATTTGTCCGGTTAATTCTCTGAAGATGTACATAGATAAAACAAAACCATTCAGAGAGAGTAAGAAACAAGTTTTTTGTGCTATAAGAAACCATTATAGTGAGGCCTCGAAAGACACTTTGGCGAGGTATATTAAATTGTTTATGGCGGAAGCTGGTATTAGTACCGATTTGTTTAAGCCTCATTCTATTAGGATGGCCGCTGCTTCGGCAGACTTAAGGGCGATCAGTACCGGTTACAGAAGTTATGAAGAAAGGGGGGTGGAGTAGTGTCGATACACTACAAAAGTTTTATAAGAAGCCTCTCAATTAGCCTGGGTTCCAGGCCCTAATTTTAGGTTACTCACTCTTTATTGCACTTAGTGCGCGCCATACCTAATTTAATTGGCGTCCCATACTCGATTTTTTTTGTTTTTTGAATTAGGCTTATTCCGTCTCTCTAAATTAACTTTCTCGTTGGTGGCGCTGTCCAGAATGAGAAAAACAATAAAAAATAAGAGACTTGTGGCAAGTCTACCTCTCAATAAGAGATAGGTATCTGTAACATACTGAAATTTTAAAGAAACAGTACTGAAGTAAAGGTTTTTGTGAAGTTTCACTTTTAAAGAAATGGTATTGAAATAAAGTTTTTTGTGAAGTTGTAATACTTCTTCTATTTTGTATTATTTGGGTTTGGACTGACATAGAATGTGACTCAGACTTTCAGCATCTCATAGAATCTCTTCCACGAATTACGGAATGAAATTGATAGATTAAACGAGAACTTACCTGTTTGAAGTTTGATCGAAATTTCATGAAGTAATTATAGTGGAAGAGATTATATGCCCGCCCTCCCAATCCCATGAGGATGAACAACTTGTGTAAATATAATAATGCTGTTATTTGTGTACTCTGTTATTCTGAGTTCATTCATAGCGTTAAATTCTGGTATGCGCATGCTCGTATCTCATATAATCTCTTCCACTATAATTACTTTTCGATCAAACTTCAAACAGGTAACCGAAAGTTCCACTGATTAATCTCAGATAAGAAAGTATAATACATACTCCAAGTATTGAAATACACGCCATCGTGTTGGGATTCAATATTTCGACATATTATGTCATCATCAGGAATTAAAAAATTATCCATATTAGCAAGCTTATATGCACTAGTACCATAAGTGTTTAACCAATCAAAACATTACCTCTAGTAGGTGACATAGCAGTGATTTAAACAAAAGATCAAAGCATTCTTTCTAATGATCAAAGATACCTACAAAAACAAAGAAAGCTCTTTTGAAGCTCTGAGCCCATTGTAAAGCAAAGGGATGTGTGTATGTATTATACTTTCTTATCAAACAGGTAAGTTCTCGTTTAATCTATCAATTATTATATCTTTATCTATGTTCAGAATTGATCTATCTAACGATGAGGGCGACAGACCACGATTTTCGCGGCGTGTGTGTGTGATCGTCCGCCGTCGGTCGGCACGGGTTGATGGTGACCGCAGCAAAGATTAAAGAGCGGGCAGGCCTGAAAGTCTCTATAATAAGGGGAAGCAAGGTTAGGATACGTGGTTTTGTAATGTTAAAAATTTCGCCTGAAGTACCCAAGGTGATAATTAAATTAGAGTTTCAAAACTTTCCCATCGGTTTTTTTGATGCCGGTATCATCATGATATCAGATGATCGGAACCAGCAGAAAGTCGCACACAGGACGGAGCTACTAGCTAGGCCTAGGCCTATTGCTAGGCTAGGCCTAGTATATTAGTAATTAGTATGAGTATTAAGCTGCGTTCACATCGAATCCGAATTTTCGGATCGTAAAGGCTACCGAACCGATCCAAAAAATCGTATCAGTTCTGAAGTAGGCTACCGAACAATGTAAACACATTGACACAGGGCTAGCCTAGGCCTCTTTCTTTCTAGCTTGCCTAGGCCTAGCCTATATAGGCCTAGGCGGCATAGGGCCTAGGCCCTTGGCTAGTCAGGCCTAGACTACACGCACTGCATTAGGGCCAGGCTAGGGCTCCAAGGGCACATAGAAAAAATTATTAGTCTCATCAATCTATTTTTTTTTTTTTAAAGTGATAAGTGTGGGCTGTTTCACCTCTTGTTATCGTCAGGATCATCATCATTGGTGATCCGCTACTCTAGCAGATCACCTTTGTCTTGTTATTGTACTGGATCATCATCTTTTTTTTTTATTCTCACTTTCTCCCCATTTCTTGTTCGCACGATATCTCAAAATTGCCGTGAGCTATGTTCATGCACGCTTCAACGAACATTTGGCTTAGCATGGAATACTTGAATAGTCAATGTGACCTGTTCAATGTGTTCAATCACGCGTGACATAATCTACGCGCAATTTTGCGTATTTTACATTATCGATCATATCCTCGCCAATTGTCATTTCTAAATCATATTTGGTGGCCATAAACTTCAGATCAATGTTGAATATTACATACCAAAATATTTTACCTGCGCATCATAACGCGTGCGCATGCGTGCATCAAAATTTTAAAATGCCCAAAATCACTTTCTGACTAAATTAGAGCACGTTTCAGACCATTTTGAGCATTTCAACATTTCTCAAATTTTATGCACCGTGTGCGCATTTCTATACGCGGAGCTTGTACGGAGCTGGAAATTTCGTTTTTTTTACAAGTTTTGGGTTTCTGACACTGTATTCACATATTTCCATTCTTTTTCACTCAATTAGGGCCAATAGCAATGCTTTGCGCGCGCATCAAATTATGAATATTTGTGCTCGTTTTTGTCGACAAACACTGAAATTTTGCCAAAATCATGTCTATTTTCAATCAGTTATAGTTCCTTAGGATGAAA
>NW_022744317.1:946-1168 GCF_011630105.1 Anneissia japonica | reverse complement strand
GGTCGGCTAGGTTAGGTAGTTGAAACTCACACCTTCTCTACAGCAGTTTACAATTTTTTTTGAACGAATACCACTTGGTACTACTGTAGAGGTTCGTAAAATACAGAAACTGGCTGGCTGTTTATCTGGCTCTAACTTGGCATCGAACACAATTAGGGGATTATCGTATCATGTTTCAAGACGGGTATATCTAGATAAAGTTCGACGTGAACCAGGCTTGAG
>NW_022744317.1:0-852 GCF_011630105.1 Anneissia japonica | reverse complement strand
GTATAGCACATCCCAATAGTCCTTTACTGGAACTATTGTGATTTGAGAAGTTCCCAACAGGCCTAACCTAGAATGACAGACGGTGATAGATGATGACCCATTCTGAATTTTAGTTGTGCTAGTCTTATGTTTGATAATACTAGTGTTTTTGACACATTCTTGTTTTCTGCATTGCATAAATGTAACTTTATTATTTCTAAAATATTTTACACAAAATTAAATGTTAAACAAAGTTGTTCTGTATTAGATTCAATGATATGCTACTAGTAATATAATGCTCACTAAGTTTGATACCCTATAAATGCTTATTATAATGTGAGTTGTTCCATCTATTGTTATTAAATAAAACTGAATAATATTTTATATATAATGTTATTATATATTTTTATATTACCATTTTACATTATGGATCCAATAATAATTAAGTGACAATATGAATATTGGTATTTTTTAATAACATTAATGGCTTACTGGTATTGTGATGATGTGAATTTAATTAATGTCTCTATTACGAATAGAAATTATATTTTTTTATTTAATATAATTTGTGTAAATAGTTATGATGTAATTTGCATTTAAAGTTGTGAAATAATGTGTATTGATAATTACTGTTTAATATTATAGGTTGAGCATCATAAGTTATTAGGAAAATGTGAAAAACTTGTTGAAGAGAACAACAGGTAAGTATTGACCTCTCTGTGACTTAAGAAAGTGTTAACTAGTGGAGTGTTACATCTGTTAAAGCATTAATATTTATTACAGAATATTTTATTCCATTCCATTATTTCATTTCTTGAGTTTATTTTGTTGTATAAAGCACTTTGAAGCATCGTTTTGCATTAAGCGTTCTAT
>NW_022744316.1:0-1251 GCF_011630105.1 Anneissia japonica | reverse complement strand
GCGCCGGGATCGATCTGCATATTCCGAAAGGAGCGATCCCTCCGAGAACCATTAAGGAGATATACATCTATGTGGACGAAGGGGCGCGATCGCAAATCGAAAACGAACGCGACACGTCGGTCCCCTCCGTCGTCGGGTGCGGTCCTCCGGGATCGTCTTTCGAGGAAGCGTTGACCCTATCGTTTCCTCTCCGATTGGACACCGACCGACTGTGGACTGTTTCCTTGCTGAAACGAGATGATAAATGCGACGACGAAGTTTGGAGGGACGCCGCCGAGTGTGAGGTCGTCAGTTGGGTGAAGATGGACCGATGTTTCGTCATGATCGATCGGTTCTAATGATAATCGAGAAAATAAAAAGTAAACACACACAAAAGCATATTTTCTGTTTCATGCATTCTTTATTATTCTTTTAACGATAATTTATTATATATTTTAACGATTTTTTGTTCAACATATGTACACACGCGTACCCTCTTCGATATCTCCGATCGGCAGACGTCTTTCCGTCGTCGTCCGGCACACCGGGCAACTTCTCAGTCGGTAAGAGCATCTTTTGCAGGAAACGTAATGATAACAAGGCGTCGTCACCACCTCGACAACTTGGAGAAAACACACCTTGCAGGCATCTCACGAAGACGGTTCCTCTTTACGTTTTCCTAAAAGTTCGTCCACGATCAATCTGCATTTCGTTTCGACTTTGACGAATTCTCCGACGTAGTTCGCGATGCGTTCGAAAGCATCGATCAGCCACTGTGCGCCGGTCCATTCGTCCGTACAGTAGTTGATCACTTTGACGCACGAACGGAAGAGTCTAATTATTTCTTCGAACAGAAACTCCATCTGTCTGATGTCGATATCCACCTCCTTCAACTTGCGAACGTCCATTCCGTTGGTCGATTCGCATTCCTTCCGCTTTCTTTTGACTTCACGAATCAGACAAAACGTGTATCTTAACCGATCCTTTACATCCTCCATGTTGCTGCACATCGTGATGTCGGGCATCAATATGGAATTGTTGGTTAAACGAAAATATTTATATATATATACACACCCACACACGCACACGCACCAACATATTCGTACTTTGTTTCGTTTGTTTTTATCTATAATAATTAAATATTTTTTCAATGTTCCTTGTCCATCACGAGCTTGGCGAAAGAATCGATAAGACTTCTGAAAGCTTGGCGGTTTCGGTCGTCGTGCAGGCCGTTCACTATGTCGGCCACGCCTTGGCGCAGACGCATGTCCT
>NW_022744315.1:0-1077 GCF_011630105.1 Anneissia japonica | reverse complement strand
CCCCCCACCACTTCACACACACACACACACACGCAAAATAGTACATATCACAATGTTAGTATTGTAACATAAATGATTGCAATACGCATGTAATAATGTCGTCATCACAGTATAGGCCTAGTTGTATAGACATTCAAATGGAGTGGGTTTTTATCCTGGTCGATAAAATGTTTGCTTTAACATCCCCAGGGTCCTGGGTACAAATCCTGTAACATCAAAATTGTGTTTTCTCACGAATAAAATGATGTATTCACTCCCTAACGCTGCTATGCATTAACATTAACTACGTTTTAGAAGTTTATTTTATACGAAATTCAATTCATATATACTTGAAGGTCAATAGATAAATGGCTTGTGTATCACTCACTTTAATTAAATTTATATAATTATAATTTTTAATTGTTATAATTGTACAGTTTAAATAATTGTATTTATACTGTATAATAATAACAGTGCCTGTCATGTTTAATTATTATACATAATAAGCAGTAATTCACTTTTGTACGTATAATTATGAGGTATTTTTGAGTAAGTCTAATTTATATTTTTATATCAATATTACAATAAATGACTAATGTGCAACATTGATGATCTAAATCATGCACTTTAAATACTGTAAATATGAATTTGAATAATGATAATAATGTAATAATTATAACTTTTAGGATTTCAAACTTATACTGAACAGTTTTTTATAGAGTAAGTGTTATTTATAGTTTTATAGTTAATGGTTCAATTATAATTATGACTTTGAATTGATATAAATGATAAATACTAGTACGCAATGCTCATTTACTGTGATATTCATTACATTATCCGGATTGTTTATGTATTAAGATGATAAGTTGTTTTTTTTTCAAAAATAGTTCCCCATATCTTAAGCCCAGTTTACAAATTTTGTGACGTCATATTCTAATATAATATAATTGAATTTCTAAACTTTCGGACTACTAAAATTTCAATTAAGTATCCTATTAATATACATAACACCGGCTAGATATTTTCTCCTCTTTGTATTTTATGTGGTGGAGTGTTTTTTTTTTTAAACATAATAACATATATAATAATAACATATAA
>NW_022744314.1:0-668 GCF_011630105.1 Anneissia japonica | reverse complement strand
ACAAGAGTCCTCTGTAGGTTGATAAATGCCACTTAAATCCTCGTTTTAAGCTTAAATAACGATAAATCGGATGATATTCAATTAGACCCGTGTGGCCGAATCTAGGAAAAACGACCAGGTTAAAAAATGGCCAATTTTGGTTAAAACCATAAGCTATAGCTCATACTTTTTTCTTGGACGATTTTTTTGACCCCGCCATTTTCTAGTTGTTTCGTATTCCATGACACTAATAGATCACAAGAGTCCTCTATAGGTTAATAAATGCCACTTAAATCTTCGTTTTAAGCTTAAATAACGATAAATAGGATGATATTCAATTAGGCCCGTGTGGCCGAATCTAGGGAAAATGACCTGGTTAAAAAATGGCCAATTTTGATTAAAACCATGAGCTATAGCTCATACTTTTTTGGACGATTTTTTTGACCACGCTTTTTTCAAGTTTTTTTTTTTGTATTCCATGGCACTTATAGATCACAAGAGTCCTCTGTAGGTTGATAAATGCCACTTAAATCCTCGTTTTAAACTTTAATAATGATAAATCGGTAGCTTCTCAATTAGGCCCATATGGCCGAATCTGGGAAAAACGACCAGGTTAAAAATTAAGCTGCAGATATTGGGATTCCTTCCAATGGATGCTTAGTTTATTTTGTCATTCTGATCGGATTTTC
>NW_022744313.1:0-563 GCF_011630105.1 Anneissia japonica | reverse complement strand
AAAATTTGCACTAAGTGCTCAACTCGGCGAGATAAGCACTTTTGTGCAAAAAGTGACAATGTTGATAAGTTGAGTCAAAAATGTAATTTTTTTTTGTTAGGTTAGGGTTAGGGTTAGTGTTAGGGTTAGAGTTAGGGTTAGGGTTAGGGTTAGGGTTAGAGTTAGAGTTAGGGTTAGAGTTAGGGTTAGGTTTTGGGTTAGGGTTAGGCAAAGTGAGATAGGCTTAAACAAACACTATTCCATTGAAAGTTTGAAGTTTTTCCGAAAAGTACTCGAAATATGGCGGAAAGTCAAAAATTTGCATTAAGTGCTCAACTCTGCGAGATAAGCTCTTTTGTGCAAAAAGTGACAATGAAACAAAGACTATTCCATTGAAAGTTTAAAGTTTTTCGGAAAAGTACTCAAAATATGGCGGAAAGTCAAAAATTTCCACTAAGTGCTTAACTCGGCGAGATAAGCACTTTTGTGCAAAAAGTGACAATGTCAAAAAGTTAAGTAAAAAATGTAATTTTTTTTTTTGTTAGGTTAGGGTTAGTGTTAGGGTTAGAGTTAGGGTTAGGGCT
>NW_022744312.1:0-1082 GCF_011630105.1 Anneissia japonica | reverse complement strand
AATTAATAAAATGAATGAAAATAAATGAATGAAAATAAGAATGAATGAATGAATAAATGAATAAAAATGATTGATTGAAAATAAATGAATAAATAAAATGAAATGAATAAATTAAAATGAATGAACAGTTTTTTTTAATATAATTAATTATTATTATTATTATTATTATTATTATTATTATTTTTATTATTATTATTATTATTATTATTATTATATTATCATTATTATTATTATTATCAATGTAAATACCTATATACAATAAAAAATGTTATAGGCCTAGAAGAAGTAATTAAAAATACCAGAGCAGATGATTAAAATTTATTAATAAATTATCAATATTTTCAAAGTTACCATGGTGGGGTTCAGGTGGTTCAATCTGCAAAATTTCCTCCCTGGACGTTTTTTTTAAATTCCTTTGCCAAGGCTAGTTTTCAACTGATAACATTAATATCAATAACCAGTTAGCTGCACTGAGCAGTAAATGTAGTAAATAATGTAGTATTTAACCCAGTCTTAGACTAGGAAGGGAGCATGGGCGGATTTAGGGGGAGGGGGGCGGCCTGGCCCCGGCCTCCCCCCCCCCCTTTTGTAAAGTAAAAAAAGCCCCCCCCCCCCCTTTTGGGAAGTAAAAAAAGAAAAAAAAAAAAAGAGGGTAAAAGAAAAAAATAATAGCCCAGAATGTCTCAAATGTTATGTTCGGGCGTCTAGAACACAAAAATTTCGCGGGGGGCATTCCCCCAGACCCCCTGCGACAGTGTTGTCTCACTCGGCCCAACTTTCCGGTCCCCCTCCTTTTGGACATTTCTGGATCCGCCCCTGGGGAGGGAGTGGGGGGGGGGGCAAGCCTAGCCTAGGCGTGGTTAGATTGAACCTTTGTAATAAAATCGAGTCTAGACTATGCCTATGGCAGAGGCCTATGTCTACATAGGGCTATATAGTACTTTTCTAGTAGGCCTTAAGTCTAATATAGGTGGGGCTAGTAGTAGAATAGTGAATTCAAATAGGCCTGCACTGAGGTAATATAACACCAGGGAGGTACTATTAGGGGGACCCACTATGACACTCAAAGTAGGTAGCCTCTT
>NW_022744311.1:0-1872 GCF_011630105.1 Anneissia japonica | reverse complement strand
TAGATTCCATAGTGATTTGGTTAATATATAAAAGTAAGAAAATATACAATAAATAAAACTTGACTCAACAGAAGTTTTCAATTTAGAATTTTAAGTATATTCATTACTTAAACAACAATACAAATTAATTTTTTTATCTTATAGTTGTTATTAATGATATTATTAATTGGTTTACTACTGCAAGTAAAACCTTGTATATAATTTGTATATAATTTTAATGTTTAGCAGAAAAGAAAGCAAAAATGTTGGCTTAAATTACAGTCATGTGTGAGATGATGTCACTCCCAGATTAATCATTAAAGATTTAACAAGAGTTGATTTGGTTAATGTGGGACTTGCTGTATTTGTCATTTCCCACCAAATCGTCCAAGCATGTCGTGTATGCCGCAGTGCTATTTTATACTGTGTCATACCCTCTGTTATATTATTAGCCGATGTACAGCTGCTCTGTACTCTATTATGTCTGCTAGTGCGCTGCTTGAAAGATTTTGTGTTTTCTTTCGTCGCACTAAGCGTTGTTTTTAATTGTTGAGTCATAACAAACTCATTTCCCCTGAGGACTTTCAGTGGATACACCTGAACTTATCTTTTGTATTGGAATTATATTTTTCATTTTTTGGTTTAAATTTTGTGATGTTGGTGAAAATTGTTAGTTTTGTGACAACTATTTGGATTTATTTAAACTGACGGTAAATTTTTGTTTTCTTGACAACATACCATTCAACATAACTTGCATGGTTGGCTGTTTGAGTTTGTTTGGTCTGATGTATGCTCTATTGTGAGACAGTATATGTGACGAGTGTTGTGAGATGTGTATGTGTGTGCTTGTTCGGATGTGTACAGTATTTTTAAGAATTTCTTCATCTTGCAAGGCAGAGCTCCATGTGATTGCCATTTTAAATATGTTTTATGAGACCAGTTATACTGTTTTAATAATCCAAGTTTCTATACAAGATTTAAATAAAACTTGGATTAGTTAGATTTCCTTTTTTTTTAACATTCTTTTTAGGCTTATTATTGTGTTTGACACAAAACAAAGTATTAGTTACAAAAAAATATTAGACAACAGTGGAGCCGTAGGATTAAATTATATTGAAATGCTTCAATGGCCCAGATAACCTTTAGCTGATCTACTTTGACAATATAAAGATCAGCTTGTTAACAGGATTTAAAACATTTTTATATAGTATTCTGCTAATCAAAGCATTGTGTTTTAAAGTGTGTGTATAGAGTATGAAGAGTCTACGATCAGTGGATGCTTTGTAAACCAAAATCGGAATACAAAAAGGACTACCTCATGCAATGTTATAAAATAGTTTTGCACATTCAGAAATACAATTGACATGTCGACAAGGACGCAAAGCCCTGCCCACAAAGTCACGAAAACCTTAGACAATGGCGGCTAGACTTACCGAGTTGGCGAAGATTTTCTTTGTTATCAACCTTCTTTAAGAAAGAGAATTCAGGGTAGGCGGTATGCAAATGAATCATATATTCATAGTGTTAATCTATTTCATGGATTGTGGTGGGGAAATTGTTGTAAAAGCCTCTGTATTTCGCTCCCAAAGGAAGAGGGAAAAGCCGCATTTATTTAACCTTGTTGTCAGCAAAGGCCAAGTCACTGATGCTGATGCGCACTGCTCGTGTAAATATGGGTATCTATAACCAAGCATAGACATCAAGACCTAGGCTCACGTATGTTTCGCTTTTAAACCAGTTGTCTAAGGAAATTAAAATGTCCAAGAAAAAGTTTTTGATCACGTGACTAAATGACCCTCGCTGATTAGTCAGTTTATCTGTCAATCAAATCTCGTTGAGATGTTAATTCTTGGTAAACTTGGCTTGACGTGACATAGCCTTCCGTACCTAATT
>NW_022744310.1:0-872 GCF_011630105.1 Anneissia japonica | reverse complement strand
ATAAAATATAGAAAGACAGCAATATAAAACAGATATGAGTTGTAGACATATTAGAAGCAATATAATTTATTAATTCACAAATATTTCAAACACGGAATTTAGTACCAGTCTCTCCAATGTAATTACCAATTTGACATTTGTTACAAAATATATTCTTCTAACGTTATTTACATTTTATTTTGTAACAAATGTCAAATTGGTAATTACATTAGAGAGACTGGTATAAATGTTCGTCTTATGTGCGGATCGTCCGTAAATCTGGTTTTCTACTAGGCGAATGTATTCACGCGAATCCATAATGTCGGCTTATGCACAACATGCGCATTCAAATTCCTATCGGAGTTTTTAAGAAACGAAAAAATGCGCAACCAATCAGAGCTCAGGAAGCGAGCCGACGCTTTGATTCGCGCGAATAAATTCGCCTAGTGGAAAACCAGCTTAACACGCAAACTTACTACTGCAATGAAGCAACTAAATGTTGTATCGATGAAAGCAATATTAAATATGGGAAAATTCGATTTTGGTGGTGAAGATTTAAAAACTCATAAAATGGTATTATTTGGAAGATTCCCCTTGCATTTGGCTCCATTTATCCAGCTATACAGGACCACAAAAAAGGAATTCCGACCATGAAACAGGGAGTCGTCTTATACGCCAGGTACAAATATCAACAAAAAATCTTCTAAAACTCGGGGGTCGTCTTATACACGGGTCACCTTATAGGACCTACGCGAGTGTATACTGCATTATTACGGAGCCCCTGCGGAAGTTCGGGTTCCCGTCACATTTTAAACGGTTGGTGGTAAAAATAAACTCGCAAGACTGCTCGCGACTACTAGATTCTACAAGTGCGTGGTTGGCTGGGTTGTTTT
>NW_022744309.1:0-10726 GCF_011630105.1 Anneissia japonica | reverse complement strand
TAATTTTTCAAGGTCATGAATTGATTATGAAGGCTTTCAATATTAGTTGTTTTTTATTTGTTTTACAATTCTGTGCATTTTGACACCAAGATCCACCATATACTATAGCGTGTTCGGGAGATGCATTTTTTAGTATTTTAGACCGGGATTAATGACATTTGACCCCTCATAAAAAAGTTTCACCATCCCAAAGCCCACCTAACTTTTTTTTGGTGTATTCTGGTATATATCCCTACACAAATCAGTTGAAATCCGCTTCTTTCTAATTTTTTCGTTCGGTTGTGTAATACGTTTGAGTCGGATATTGTATAGCAGAAGTGTGCGAGTCCACATAAAACATTCGTGAGACTTTCTAGTTTTGGGTGTCTTCTACTGAACAGTAAGTTTACTGTTGTTTGAGCGATAGAAAGTGTTTTACACTACACGAATGTTCATACACAGCAAAAGGAGGCCCGACCACAAAAATATTTGTTTGAAATAAAGCAATAAATGTCAATATTACGCGTGTTCAGCTGATCCGTAAACTGTTTCGGTAATGTTTGGCACCAGTAGGTGAGTACTTCATTTATTTTAAACAAACAAGGGTTTAAGTTTCAAGGCTCAGTTTATTCAATCATGTACAAAAATACATGAAATGTGTTTTTCTTGGTATAAAGTAAACATAAAATATAAACGCATTCCATCCAGAAAATATATCATTCATTAAGTCTTATGTACAGTTATGCAACATCCCACTAGAGCAATCTAACTGCAACACCAAAGATGACATCATCACGATTTCGCCAAGAGGGTATAAATTTCTACACAAAGGCAAAAGGCTATGTTAATGCATTAAGCGGAGTCGAAAGTGGCGTATATTAACGTCTAAAATGTAATGAAATTAGCATTAGAAGATAATTTTTATAACAACGTATACATTTTGAATGAATCATAGATTCACGAGTCTAAGGTTGAGTTGATTACATGTCCATTCAGAGTAAAAAATAGTACCAAACTTTTATCCACATGCTTCGATTTGTTTCAAATGACGCAACTCATACACGACCCAACCCGCGTCACAAATTCCACCCAAACCACGATCGATCTTATTTTTAGCTCGAAGCCTGAGGTAATACATGAAAGTGGTGTCTTACCTGTACTCATTAGTGACCACTCCTTGGTGTACGGTATACAAAATTGGAAAATCCCTAAAAACGAAAGTCGCTATGTTAATTTTATATTTTTTAACAACTTAGATAATGAAACTTTCCAACGCGATCTCCTGAATGTTCCATGGGAAAATGTTCTAACCTGTCACAGGGTTGAGAAGGCATGGGGTCTATGGCACTCCCTATTTATGGGTGTCATTAACCATCACGCTCCGATAAAATCCAAACGCGTTCGAAGCACCTCTTTACCTTGGCTTGATGTTAAAATTACCCGACTTATGCGTCAACACGATCACACTCATGAAATTGCAAAACAATCTAATTCTGAAGATGATTGGGACGCATACAAAAAAATACGGAATACCGTAACCAACAGCATCCGTAAAAAGATAAAGGAGTATTTCACATCAGCGATTGAAACTAACAAAGGAGACTCTTCCATGCTGTGGAATAAACCGAAATCGGTTCCAAGCTCAATCACTTCCAAAAATGGAAAAAATGTAAAAAATCAAGCCGAAATTGCTGATATATTTAATGAGCATTTCTCCACTATTGTAGGACGTATGGCAAGTAGTGACGACGTCACGCGCGAAATTGAAATGGACAATGCCCATTTATCTTATTCTGAACCAATTCAGCAATGTACTCTGCATAAAATCACGGAAGATTTTGTTCGAAAACAAATCACATCAATGTCGCCTTGCAAAGCAACTGGTCCGGATGGCGTTAGTGTAAAAATGATAAAGCTTGCGTCTCCGTACATTATTAAATCATTAACGCACGTATTGAACCTCTAAATTAAATGTGAACAGTATCCTTCAGATTGGAAACATTAGTCACACCGATTCACAAAGGAGGAGACAAATGCAATACTAGCAATTATAGGCCCATTTCAACACTTTCAATTATTTCAAAGATTTTATAAAGATGGGTGCACTCGGCTGTTTATTCATTCCATAATGGAAATAATCTTATTCCTCGCTGCCAATCGGGGTTTAGACCATTGCATTTAACTGAAACAACATTGCATGACTTAACGAATGAATGTCTTCATGCTATGGAGCGTGGTGAAATGACTGGTACTGTTTTTATTGATCTCAGTAAAGCATTTGACTCTGTAAACCATAAAATTCTCCTAGATAAACTTAGGCATATGCATATGTCTGCTTCTGTCATTACGTGGTTTACATCTTACCTAAGCGATCGAAGTCAATCTGTTAATATTGGTGGGAAATTATCAAAACCTTTGCCATTAAACACTGGCGTACGCCCACAAGGATCGATTTTGGGACCACTGTTATTTATTATTTATTCCAGTGATCTGTCACCTTGTATCCCTCTAAATTGTAAACTATTTATGTATGCTGATGACTCAACGTTAACCTGTTGCTCCTCCAGTGTTAAGGATATTGAAAATAATTTAAATGTCGCACTGGATATAGTTAACGATTGGGCCATTAGAAACAAACTTATAATTAACTCAAACAAGACTAAATCCATGCTCGTTGGATTCAAAAACAAAATTTCCAATGTAGACTTCAATGTAACCATTGCCCGTACTGTAATTGTTAGAACGAAATCATGTAAGTGTCTTGGTGTCATCATTGAGGAAACTTTGAGTTGGACACCACATGTTGAATTCGTCAAGAAAACTGTTTCATCCAGACTGGGTATGTTAAGGTAATTGTGTCCCCCAAAGAAGCCTAAACACTCTGTTTGTAAGCTTAGTTAGGCCATCTTTAGACTATTGCTGCACTGTATGGGGAGGTCGTTACATATCCCACAATGCCTTACTTAACAAATGTATTTAAAATGCAATTTTCTTACCCCATCTGCAGATATGTTTGCACAACTCAGTTGGCTTTCGTTTTCCGAAAGGGTTACGTATACAAAAGCTATACTTGTTTATAAATGCATTAACCGATTAACACCTTTATACATGACAAACCTTTTCACACCGTATTTGTAAGCTCGTGAAAAACAAAGACCATATTCAGCGCTGACTAAGGCGATCGCTGTTTATTTAGACGTACACATTCTGCTTAAATATTAATGTTACTGTTAATGTCATTTTGTTGCAATTTCTATATAAAATACCTAAACTATTGGACAAACTTAAATTGCGAATTAAACTTGGCAAAACTTTTATTTGTCGGACTGTGTAAGTCTGAGTTGTTACTAATCTAATATAGGTCTGGAACGTTTTTATCTGAATGATCCTCATATACATACAAAGAAGTGAGCTCTCAGAATCATATTTGACAACTCGTACAATAACTACAATAGTGCTCTAATATTGTCTAACATAGAAATGCTGGAGTGTAGAGAAACAAATTTACTCACCAATTATGCAAATCACCAAATTTTAGTTCCTTTATACCTCCTCAAATAGACCACTGATATAGTTTGAGAAAGAAAAATCAATTCAAATTACGTACTTTAAAATATTAATAGATACAGCAATAGTAAAGCCCAGTTCCATACTTCATTATTATCTTCAACCAGCAACTTGTACTTACACTTGCATTATATATTTAAACCTCAATACTAACTTATTAAGCTCAGATTAATCAGTTCATTATAATTCATAGTTTAATTTTTATATCAATGTATTTTTACTGTTGTATAACCTTACCAAGAACATTTGAATTTGTATTTGTATTGTTGTTTCGTAAACTTTGTGCAATGCACATAGACCCAGGTCTATTTTTTTGTAATATACCATTCGTATTAGCTGCAAAGCTACAATGATGATATTTTGAAATGTAATTTGAACTTGATATATGATATATATAACAGAAAGTATTTTATTTCTACACTTATGGTAATAATAATAAATTAATAATTATTAATAATTAACCAAATCCAAATCAATTTTCTCTAAAGTGCTTCATAATCTTCACAGATAATCTTTATTGCAGAGAATAGCGTCTTCGGTTAAGTTAGACAATTCCACAGGCATGGAACTTAGCACAAAAATGATATATCAGCAAATAGATGTCCTTCATGTTCCACCTAGAAAAACATTCAGAAGATAAAACGCTTTCCTCCTTATTTAGGATCGGAAGGAGGCTTCATATTCTTTACAAACCCATTTTTTCAGATGTTGTTCGGCTTTCTTTTCTGCAGTATAAACATGTATACTACCAATACGACCGCAATTAATTGGACGCCACAGCATATTTGAAAACCGAGACGGTAACTGTTGACAGAGAAACCTGAACAAATATAGAAATAAATTGCATTTGTTAGAATCATCATTGATTACCAGAAAAAAATTAATTTTTAAAAATTCAAAAAATGAATTTTTTTTTTACAGTAATCAATTTTTATTGGGAGTTAAACAAACGCCAAACCAATAATATACACTGCAAATGTTGTGTCATTTATGACTAAAGATATTTTTTAGTATTTATTCGGTTTAGTTACATAATTTCTAGGCTGAGTTTGTAGATTTTTTTAATCATTAATACCGGTACATCTTCTTACCTACAATTGCTGATGATATCGATCCTACTCCTTCTGCCAACAATATCCAGGAAATTGCGTCATCTATTTCATTTGTTTTTCTAACAAACTTAGTCGCCAAAGTAACATATCCGTGCCATAGCGTTCCAATCGCGAATCCGTGAAAAGCTGAGCTGATATAAAATATCAAAAAACTATGTCCAATTGCAAATATAGAAAACGATGTTAATTCGAATAACTGTGCAACTGCAGATATTTTTATTATCAGAGTAACGTCAATATCACCAAATAAAAATAGAAAAAGTCTAATCAAAACGCATGAAATAACTGATGCCAACAAAATCTCACTGGCGTCAATAGGAGAGATGCCTGAGTCTACAGATAAAGTCCTATAAAAAGTCATTGTGTAATAAAATTCCTCCGCCGGGATTCGAACCTGTGACCTCTCGACCTCTCGCTGAGAAGGCGAGCGTCATAACCACTAGACCACGAAGGCTTCATGGTTGAAAAGGTCCAAATAACCGTCGAGAACATTGTATTACACAAAGGTGCTTCTCTAGAGGGCGTTCAGCCAGATAAAACTGGTGATACGGCTACAAATAAATACTGTCGTATATTGTATATGATATTGAAGGAAGTTAGTCGTTAACACTGTTGAATAAATATAATATATGATCATCAAAGGTACATATACAGTGTTTAATAAGGACACGATGGAACATCGTAGGCTACCCTGTATGTAAATATATATAATTACATATATATATATATATATATGCATATATATAATTCTATATATATATATATATATATATATATATTATATTTACCTCTGCCTTTTAATCTATATATATATATATATATATATATATACATATATATATATATATATATATATATATATATATATATTATATTTACCTCTGACATTGCACAGTGCTAAGTAATTATACAATAAAGGTGATTATAAATAGATATTTCAATCAATGGGCGTTAATTAAAAAAAAATAACAATGTAACCTTGAAGCATATGTAATGAGTGTCACTCTCAGTACATAAACAGTATATAGTATATACAGTGCATTTATATGAACTACAGGATTAATATAGACCATAAATGAGACCATGTTATAAGCATCCATTTTGTCTTACCATATATTGATCTAGATATTGTTCATAACTATGCCTTCACTAGTTACCTTGTAAGCACACCGCTATAACAAACATCCACTTGTTTCTAGCACCAACGGAGAGGAAGAGTAGGACACAAAATGACACGAACCCAGCAACACTTCCCAACCTCCTCATACCAAATCTTCTAAGTAGTGCACTTCCAGTTGGACCTATTTGGAAACAATATACAGTGTATGACATTTGACATTACTGTTCCTTTATACACCCATGTCAACTACAGAAGAACTCCTCCTTTGGGACACCACTTTTCAGGGGATACCCCTATTAAGGGGACACTTTTTCCATGAAACGGGGGAAACATATATTTAACACTACGGAAAACCCATTAAAAAAAAATTAAAAAAAACAAACAAACAAAACAAAACTATTAGTGGACGGTGACACTTTCTGAGTGTGCCAATTGGTCCAATCAATACATTTTAAGACATATTAAAGGTATACTTTTTCTTACATTAGACACAGATATGAAAAATTCATTCAAATTTACATTTTGAAACCTTTTGTGCATGTCCTACTTAATATAAATACAATCTTGTCACTTTTGACCAAACCATGGTCATTCTTGTTTTATGTAGTTTCATATAGAATTTGAATCTATTCCAAATAACCTGCATCCTGATTTATATTACTCTATTCATGCTATTCTATCTTGTGCATCCGATAGAAAGCTGTGTATTTCAAAAACAAAAATATTTTGTCATTAACATTGTACTCAAATCATGACACAATATTGAGAACATATACAACATTTTTTTGTTTTAATTACATTGCTGTTGCTTCATATCCTTAATTGTTCTTGCATAGCAAATTCTTGTTATTAATTAGTTCAATTCAACTGTAACTCATTCTTAGGTCAGTTATTAATACAATTATAAATAAATAAATAAATAAATGTAATAAATAAATACATAAATAAATGTAATCATTGTATAGGAAACATGCCAAAACCATATTAAGGGAATAATTTCACGTTTTTGGTCAGTTTCCCCAGAATAGAGGTGTTCCCTTCAAGGGACACCACTATTAAGGGATAAAGGTGTTCCCTTCAAGGGACACCACTATTAAGGGGAAACTTTCTTTTTTGGTCCCAAATGTGTATCATATGATCAACGAAAGATAATTCCTGCAACTAAACGGGCCCCTGCTCTAAATTGCAGTCACAGCATCCCAAAATGAATTTAAAAAATATATGTTTTTATTTTAGTACATATGGGAATAACTTCCATTTATTATAATTCCTCATCAACCACAAAAAATTAGTACAATTTATATTACTTGCTTTTGGTTTAAAGTACTTACCAATTCCTGCCAATACTGCCAGTTGGATTGCTCCCCAGAAAGAAACGAACCCCTCGCTACAATTCATCTCGTAAGCAACTGGTTTAGTAATAATTCCTATGATGATATAGTTTAATCCAATAGCAATGAAATTCACGATTCCGCTAATCAAACAAAATATCTTAGAACGAGTAGTTCTATCATACTTATACCAAAATTTAAACGCCATTTTATAGACAACAGGAACAGAGTACAGGTTATTGACGACAAAGGTCAGTTCAGTATTTGAAAGTGTTCTTTTGTTAAATGAATCCTATTGTAAGATTAATCCCACTGTTATTACTTCATTTGTTAACTTTCGCATTCCGAAAATATCTCGGCGGTAATCAATTATGACATGTAGGCCTACCATCATTGGTTTTTCTTCTTTTACTCATATTTTATTTACTTCTACAGATGCTATTTGGTACTACACTAACAGTGGAAAAACACATTGTATCCTATTCAAGAAGAGCCAATAGATGACATGCATCATTTGCTTTAGGATGTAAACATATCACGTAATCCAGATATTTATATTTACACTATATCGGCTATTCGACTCATAACATTTCCATACAACCCATCATGAAATTTCCATTCACCCCATCACACAATGTCCATACGCTCGAGCTTATCGACAGTTAAATATAACTACTATATAAACGTTGACAATGTACTTGGAATTAATTTCAGTCAATAAAGTTCTGACTGAATATTTCCGTTGAAACCTGAACTGTAAGTAGAAATACTGATAATCTTTTTTTTACTTTAATGCATGAAATCCTTATTGGTGTATGCAGCAAGCGCAATTTACAGCCAGCTATTAATGCTTTAATTATTCACTTTAGAGTAGTTTAATAAAAAATATTTAGTCAATTAATGATTGTTATTTAACGTATTAATTTTAATAGTATGAAACTGAGGGGTGTTCTTTTAGTCACAGTCTGACAATAATTGTGATTTTTATAATTAATTATATAATTATATAAATTATTAATTTATATAATTAATGTTTTAATTGTTTTGTTTTTTTCAGTGTCATCAGTTTAAGGTAGTGGCTATCGGCACTGCCAAAAAAAGCTGCTGTTTTCTATCGGCACTGCCTCAGTGCCAAAATCTGCCGTTTTCTATCGGCACTGCCGCAGTGCCAAAAAGTTGCTGTTTTCTATCGGCACTGTCACAGTGCGAAAAGCTGCTGTTAATTAATCGAATCGATGTTTTTATCGATAGATGACATTGGTGTAATTCATAATTCATAATTTTATTTCACTCAAAACGTAATGAGACTGGTTAGGCAAAAACATGTCCCTGTACAAGATGCCTACCAGAGAAACAATGATAATGTTAATGGCAAAGACATAATAATTGATTAGGTCTAGCTTAGCCTATATTATTGTTAACATTATTATATTTATTTAACAATTAGTTTAAATAATTATTTATAATTAAATTATTAAATGTATACAATATATATTATATAGGCCTAGGCATATACATAAAACAAAAAATAAACAAACAATAATAATAATAATAATAATGATTTTACGATAGTTTAATTACTGAAATTGTAATAATCAGCATATTAAATAAAATTACGTCCATGCAAAACCTGCTTAAAAAAAAAAAGTTATCTATTTGATTCTGTTTTAAAAATTAATCTTAAATATTATGAGTTTATTTTCTGCGATAATTTTATGCACATATGCATATTCATGTTTTCAATGTTAATCTGGTTGATAAATAATATATTTAAAAAAATAAATAATAATAATAATAAAGGTGCTCGAATGCTTTAGTGAATAATTAATACTTCAATAATGCTTCAATAGGCCTATTTACGATAATGTGATTAATGAGATAATTGTTGATTAATATAGAATATAATATAGAAATATAATAGGTAGGCCTATATACCATTAATAATGATTCAGCATATTAAATCAACAATACGTCGTAATGTAAAATTTCTTTGGTTTAATAATAATAATAATAATAATAATAATAATAATAATATAATAATTTTACGATAGTTTGATTAATGAAATAGCAATTAATCAGCATATTAAATAAAATTACGTCCGTGCAAAACCTGCTTTTAAATAAAAACATTATCTATTTGATTCTGTTTTAAAAAATAATCTTATAAATTATAAGTTTATTTTCTGCTATAATTTTATCCACATATGCATATTAATGTTTTCAATGTTAATATGGTTGATAAATAATATATATAAAAAAATAAATAATAATAAGAACAATAATATTAATAAAGGTGCTCGAATAATGCTTTAGTGAATAATTAATAATACTGCTTCAATAGGCCAATTTACGATAGTGCGATTAATGAGATAATTGTTGATTAATTTATAGAAATATATTAGGTAGGCCTATATTCCATTAATAATACGCGGTAATCGCGCAATAGTATTAGCATTTGCATACATGAAAACACTTTGGCCATGCTTTTGCTTTTTGTTTTTGTTTTGTTTTACATTTTCATCCAGCGTTAGGCCCACTGAATTGTTTAAACTTTATAATGTACGGTATTTTATAAGATTATTTTTTTAAACAGAATAAAATAGGTAACATTTTATTGAAAAAAAGCCAGATTTTACATCTACAGACGTAAGTTGATTTAATATGCTGAATCATTATTAATGGTATAGGCCTATACCTATTATATATTTCTATAAATTAATCAACAAATATCTCAATAATCACACTATCGCAAATAGGCCTATTGAAGTATTATTGAAGTATTATTAATTCTTTATTAAAATATTATTCGAGCACCTTCATTATTATTATTATTATATTATTATTATTATTATTATTATTATTATTTTATGAATTATTTATCAACCATACTAACATTGAAAACATGAATTATTTGGATAAAATTATCATAGAAAATAAACTTATAATTTATAAGATTATTTTTTAAAGCAACAGAATAAAATAGATAACTTTATTTTAAAAAAAACAGGTTTTGCATAGACGCAAGTTGATTTAATATATGCTGATTCATCTCATTAATTAAACAATTTTTATTCATTTCGAGCACTGTTATTATTATTATATTATTATTATTATTACTATTGTTACTACTATTTTATTTTTGTTTTATGTATGGGCCTAGATATAGGCTATGTATATATTTAATAATTAGAAATCATTATAATTTAATTATAAAACATATATAATATAATGTTAACAATATTATAGGCTAGGCTAGACCTAACCAATTATTGATACCATAATCATTAGATAAAAACATCCATTTGATAATTAAACAGCAGCTTTTCGAGTGGCAGTGCCGATAGAAAACTGCAGTGTTTTGGCACTGCGGCAGTGCCGATAGAAAATCGGAGCTTTAATCGCACTGCGGCAATAATGCCGATAGAAAATAACAGCTTTTTTCGCACTGTGGCAGTGCCGATAGAAAACAGCAGCTTTTTTGGCACTGCGGCAGTGCCGATAGAAAACAGCAGCTTTTTTTTTCGCACTGCGGCAGTGCCGATAGTCTCAGCCTCAGTTTAATGCCATTCACATGTATGTGTGGGTGTTATAAAATGTAGGCCTAATAAATTCTTTTT
>NW_022744308.1:0-904 GCF_011630105.1 Anneissia japonica | reverse complement strand
GAAGAAGATTGAGAGAGATGAATACTGGTTTTTCAGTTACAATGAAATTTCTTGGGAAATTTCTTCGCGCATCAAGGCAAAGCAACAACGGATCCTGCATCCGATTAATCAGAAAGTTCAAATTTGTAACAAACCTACGGAAAATTTGTATTCATGTCATTCGAATGTAATGCAGATAATTCTTCCAGAAGGTCAGGAAACGGAAGGGGATAACATAAGTACAATAAGCGAGAATGAATTCCAGCTGGCAAATCTGGAATCCCTGAAGCAGCTTACTGGCTTCCATTCCGTCCCGGCAGAGTTAAACAGTTTTCACGCCCCGGAAAAGCTTACCAGTGGTCAATCAAACCAGCCACTGCTTGATTCTGGAATTTCCTTGTCTTCAAATTCTTCAACCAATAGCAATTTATATACTTCATGTAAAATGGAAAAAAGTTAGACAAATGAGCACAGATTCTTAGGCCTACATGAAAACATTGTCTAATACTATCAGGAAATATTTTTATTAAAATAGCTGTTGTAAAACTTTGTCTATGCTATTAAATTTGATTTGACAAAAAAACTGTTGTATGTCCATATATAGTCATGACGTGCCTATATATGCATAGTTAGATTAGGTTGGGGTATGCAGGTCATTAGGACCTTAGTGGAGAACGTCTCTACCCCAGGATGCATAGTTCGGTTAGGTAGGGTATGTGGGTCATTAGGACCTTCGTGGAGTAACGTCCCTACCCCAGGATGCATAGTTGGATTAGGTTGGGGTATGCAGGTCATTAGGACCTTACTAGAGTAACATCCCTACCCCAGGATGCATAGTTCGGTAAGGTTGTGTATGTGGATCATTAGGACCTTTAGCACAGTGACGTCCCTACCTTATAATGCATAGTTACTAATATCCTTTGTA
>NW_022744307.1:538-792 GCF_011630105.1 Anneissia japonica | reverse complement strand
TGATGGGCAGTGCATCGAATGCATATGTTCACCTCATTCTCAATTTCAGCTTGTATTATTAATATTTAAAAAATCCGGTTTTAACGCAGCTCTCTTGAGTCGCTCCCATCCGATCGCTTCTCGGCAGTGTATCGTTGTGCGCTACTATACCCATTTTGGTTCTAGTTGCGCACAGTGATAATCACTGTGCGCTACTATACCCATTTTGGTTCTAGTTGCGCACAGTGATAATGAATAGGATAAAATTATATTCG